>NT_165980.1:2874612-2876637 GCF_000143365.1 Chaetomium globosum CBS 148.51
TTTTCCCTTTCCCCACTTTTCACACTCTCCCGCGCACCAACGGGAAAACCCCAAACCGCGGCTAACCCAAACAGGATGAAAAGAAACAACAACTCACTTTCTTCTTCATTAATACTATTCCCCCAACCAATTTCTCCACATTTCCCCCTCTCCCCCTTCACTCAAACCCCTTCCCAAAAACACCGGCGCCCACCCGCCAAGCGCGAACACCCATCGGGGCACATCTGCCACCCATCCTCTGATCGTTATCCGGCCGGATGGCCCCAGTACTCCGGGGCTGGCGGGGTCAGTGCCGGCCCGCAGGCCGTCCACCCACCAGCGCGCCCCGCCGTACGTCCCGCCCCCCGCCAGCAGGCTCGCCAGGCCCCACAGGGGGCGCGCGAACCCCTCCACCTCGGACGCCGTCTGGTCGAACCGCACCGCCGTCGCGCCCGGCATGCGCACCCGCGCTTTGGTCGGCGAGAAGAACGGCTCGAGCGGGTCGAGGATTGTGGTGAGGAGGGCTTGGACAGAGGCGCGGTCGCTGAGGGGGATGGTGGAGAAGGGGTGCGGGCTGGTGTAGCCTAGCACCAGGCCCTGGGTGGGCTGTTGTTGTTGTTGGGGTGGGGACATGGTGGTGGTGGTGGTGGTGGTGGTGGTGGTGAAGGTGGTGTAAGTCAAGCGGGATGGGAGTGGGTGTGGGTGTGGGTTGTTGAGACTGTGGAAGTTGTCAAACACGGGGGGTGGGGCAGTGAAGATGGAGGATGAGAGACGGAGGATAGAAAGTGCTCTACCAGACACTTAAGATGAAGACGAAGAAGATATAACCTTTGAAAACAATATGTCTCTTTCGATATCACGACCTCCCATTTACACAGCCAATCCCATATTTCTCCGTCTCGCAGCGCTACATCCCGAACTTACACCCACCTTTCCACCCATCTTTCACCTAGGGTGGAGCCACAAGAGTTGGAGAACAAACATCCATGGACCATTCTTGATGAGGGGTTTGCCGTTCCTTTCGGCTTCGTGCCCCCCTCCCCCTCACCACAGTGGGGGTGATGTTCGCGGCTAATTACGAAACATGGGAACCTTTCAGGTGTCACACTCAGCCGATGGTCTCCTTGCATGAAACTTGATGATCCGTGGAATGTCAAAGCGGTTGATGTGGTTCCACGGTCTCGGCAACTCCCTGCAGGATCCTGCTTGTTTTCAGGTCACGACCGTTCAGGTACCTATGGTAACGTTTCCCGGGTACAGCCGGAGAAGCCAGAGGACTCAAGCCCTCCACATATCACTCATCACATGTATCGTGGGCGGGAGTTTAAAATAACATTCAGTAATTGTCTTGTACTCAACTCATCCGGCTCAAGATCCAAGACAGTCCCCAGCAGCCGCCATGCAGCCAGATCCCATATTCCAGATACCAAACCTCGCCAAATAACACGCTGCTGTTTGTGATTCAAAGCACCTCCATCCTCCCAACCACCCTAAGTCTCTTTTCTTACCCCCCAACCTAGGAGCAACTCGTCGTAGTGATATGTGCCATCTAGGACGAACAGAAGCCCAAGTAGACATTACGTACTTAATCTGCTCAGGTATTTGTATCCATCCGTCCATCCAACCGTCCTGCTCTTTCTTTCCACACCCAGCCAACCCAACACCACACCAACAAACCAACCCATCCCATCCAATCCTAACCCATCACCCCTCATTGACCGTTTGCTCCGGCCCATCGACCCCAGCCGCCGCCACAGCCGCCGCCATCTCATCCAGCCCGGGTGTCGGAGGCACCTCCTCATCGCCCCTGCCACCATGGCCATCCACCACCGAGCCCTCGCGGCTCAAGCTCGCACCATCCCCGTTACTCGCGCTCGACTGCGCCAGCTCGCGCCGCCGCCTCCGCATCTTGCGCTCCTCGTCCGCCGTCTGCCGGCGCGACCGGCGCAGGGTTCTCGCGCTTCTCCGCGTCGGGCGGGGGTCGTCGCCGCGGTCCCGCGCCCGAGCGGCATGGCCCTGGAGCAGCAGAGCCGCGCGCTTGCGCGA
>NT_165980.1:2877734-2879240 GCF_000143365.1 Chaetomium globosum CBS 148.51
CGTTCTTCCGGCGCTGCTCCTCGAGTTGCGAGTTCTTGTCGTACGATTTCTTCCACTCAGAGATGAAATACGCCAGCTTAGAAAAGAAGTCGCGGCGTGCGTTGTCGTCGGCAGGGTCCTCGCCGTAAAAAGGTCATGATGTCGTCGTAGGTGCGTATCATCTCCTCCAGGTAAACCTGCATCTGCTCGGCCTTGCGCCGCGCGTCCTTCATGACGCGCCCAACAACCTGGGCCACGCGGTCCTGCGGGTGGAACTTCTTCGCGTCCGATAAGCTGCCGGAGTCGAGCGCCTTCTGTACATTGGTGATGTTGTCAATGTATCGTTTGGCGTCAGACTGGACTTGCTCTATGTTGATTTTCTGCGCCGTCATGACCCCCGAGATGTCGTCGGTAAAGTTCTCCCACTCCGGGTACTGGTTACGGACAATTCGTTCGACAAGATCGGCCAACGTCGATTGGTTCTTGTCGTCCTTGACCATGGCTAATCTGGCTAGTGAGGATAGCTTGAAACCGCGGGCCTGCTTGTTCGCGTCGTTCATGTAGTTACCGATATCCAAAATGAGGCCGAGCACGTTCATCAAAGATACCGAGTCTCGAAGCGACTCGGATACGTTCACAACATGGCGCATCTTTTCAGTGAGTTCGTCGTACTCGGATTCGAAGCTGCGTGTCAGTGCAAGAGCCCGCATTCTGCTCTTCCAATAGTGATGCAGCTCAAACGCCGTTTGTAGGTAGATCTGATCTTGCCTGGTAAGCTCGGTCGGGTCAAGCTCTCTGTTCTCTTTGTTTGCTTCTGGGCCTGTCCAGTCCTTGCTGTATGGCGCTAGCTGCTTGGATATATTATCCGGGATATTGCAGAGATCATCTTTTTGCAGGAAGTCCATCACCACAACGTTATCGAGCACGTCGTTGTCACAATGGATGATCATTTGCACCACCTTCTCAACAGAGAACTGCGAGAACTTGGCCAGGGCAATTTCTGTCCTCCATTAGCGCATGCTTATGATTTCCTCTTGGGGTTGACTTACCGTAGGATTTCCGCAGATCGTTCGAGATAATCTGCTTCTTGTCGTCCTTCTTTGAAGTCCCTTGGCCGATCTGCTTGATCTCTTTTGCCATGAAAAGTTTCTCGACCTCGTCGAGAATACCCTTCCGACTGAGCTCGAGGTATTTCTCTTCCCTCTCTTCTGCCGAAGGCGTGTGGGCGGCCCAATGAGTGGTGAGTGGCGAGTCGACCTTCTCCCAATGCAGAGCCTTGAGCTTCTTCTTAGGCCGGACAACCGACAAGCCAAGGGATGTTGTGGGTGTGAGATTGTTTTGCCGGGATAGAAAATGCCCAGACATTGCGCCCAGCCCGGGCATTGGAGGCGGAGGAGGCGGAGGCATGCCCATGCCACCAGGAGGAGGGGGTGGTGGTGGTGGTGGAGGGGGGGCACCGCGAAAGTTCCCTGGCATCGGAGGAGGGGGAGGGGGAGGAGGGCCAGTAAAACCGGGCGCTGGGGGCAT
>NT_165980.1:2879340-2971696 GCF_000143365.1 Chaetomium globosum CBS 148.51
TGAATTCCGACAGGACGTTATCCAGTCTCGTCATGTTATTCTGCCTCTTGTTCGCCTCTCTTTGAAGTCCGTGGGCAGATCCTCTCTCATCCTCTGCTCCCACAACAAGTTTCTCGCTCTGGTCGAGAATACCCCTCCCGACTGAGCATCAGGACTGTCCTTTTCTCTTTTCTAAGCTGTATTGTGGTGTGCGGCCCACCGAGAGGTGAGCGCGACTCGACGTTCTCTCAATACTGAACGCTGATCTGTTATAAACGAATTAACTCACAGCCCCAAATGGTTGTTGGGATAGAGATTGTTTCCGGTATAGAAAGAGCGCACCGGCCAACAAACCAGGGGGAGGGGGAGGCGGCGGCGGCGGCGGTGGAGGGCCCCCGAAAGTTGACGGACCGGGTGCTGTCGGGGTGGTATCGGTGATCTCGATCTTCGGAGGCTCGTTGTCACTGGGAGTGAGAGGAGATTGGGATTCCAAGCTCGGGTGGGATGGGCCAGTTGTAACGCCATCCCCGTCCTCTGAATCGCTGCCGTCGATTCTCTTGACCTTACCCTGAAGCTCGCTGAACATGCCGGCAGCCTTCTTTGGATCCATGACAGGCCGCTTGAACTCGACCACCCGTGGCTTTTCGTAAACGACACCCTCCTCGTCCTCGGCGACGTCCTCGATCTCTTCCAAAACACCCTCGATCGGTTCCCCGCGAGAACCGACGGGTTTTCTTGGAATGCGAGTCGATCTTTTGACGCTCCCAAGCATGCTGTTGGTGAAATCCCGGGGCGGGCCACCAGCCCCTGGTTCCCCGTAGCCATCCATCTCCTCACGGAGTGCTCGTAGCTTGTCCGAGGGGCCGACGGTCTCGCCCCAGACCTTGCCCTCCAGCTTGTAGACCGTCTTTTGGCGTTCGAGCTGCATTTGCAGGCGCTCCATGAGCCTCTCACGGTCCAGGATGCCTTGCATACGAGCCGGGTCCTCGTCGCCCACCTTGACCCCCTTAGCAGCGTTGGAAGCCGCAACGTCCTGAGCGTCGCGGAGCATAAGATACAGCTCTCGCGTTTCGAGCTCATAGCGTTGTGCTTCCTTCGCCCTGAGGGTTTGGAGGTTCTCCAGCTCCGACTTTAGCCCTTCCGTTTGTCTCCTCTGCGCGTCAATGAACCTCGCCTGTTCATCAATCTGCTTCTGGAGTTTAGCAACCAGCCCATCAGCGCCCATTGCTAGTTTTTCCCTCAGCTCGTCTCTTTCTGCCATCGCCGCCTCGGCAAACTGCCGCGTTTCGGTGGCCTCATCGAAGGCCTGGCGGGCTTCCGAGTCCGTGTGCAGCTTGTCGAGTAGGCTCTGGACCGTGAAATTGAGACTTTGCTTCAGGTCCATGTCCGGCAGACGCCGGTCCATGGCCACGTAGCTCAGCATCGAATCGACGAGCTGGAACATGCGGAGACGTTCCTCGCTGTCATTTTCTCGGATCAGAAGGAGATGCTGTAAAGCTGAGATGAAGTAGTCTTGAGTTTTGGTTCCTTGCAACCGCTGCTGGATCGCATCTACAATCTGGACCGGGTCGTTGAGGTCTCTAACCTCTCCTTCCACATTGTCCTTGATGCTGCTGTTCTCCTTCTCGAGCATGTCCTCGTAATCGATGGCCTCGTTGAGCCGGAACCGCTCGATTTGCTTGTCGATCAGCTCATACTGGAAAGCCTCCATCTTGTTCAACATGCGCTTGATGCCACAAGCCGTAAACTGCGCCCTGATGTGGACGCGCATCTGTAGGTCCTTCTCAGCGGCATCGATCATCATGTTGATCAATATGAGGGTGGCCACGACGTATTCCATCAGCAGGTTCTCCATGCCGATACCTCCGCTGCGCACCTCCTCGCTTGCGCCCACGAGACTGCCCATCTTGCCCCGACCATCGATGGTGACCTCGACGAGACGCATCCAAGCATCGAAGCGGCCGTTCTCGCCCTGTTGGTTCTTGGCTACGTCCATGGCCTCGATGACCTTTAAGTGTCCCTTGCTTTCGGACCAGTGGCACAGGAAGGTCAACACTTCGCTCACAAGCTTCCTCGTCGTGAGCCGGGGTGAGATAAGGGAGGTGGCCAAGGCCACGAGGACCGGTTGATGAGCGAGGGCATCGTCGGCGCCGAATTTGTTGTTCATCAAAGCCTTTAGGCACTTGGCGATATCGTACTCCCGGTCCAGGTTCTTGTCGCCCGTCGCGGAATCCAGGGTCGGTCCCATGGCGGTTTTGCGGTTGATTTTGAAGAGGACATTGGTCAAAGCCACTTGGCCCTGGCACTCGATGAAGCGTCTGACCCAGCCGATCTGCTGGGTGCGTAGGTTGACCTCCAAGCTGCCGAAACCCTTGCTGTCGAGCGAGTTTTCCATGACCTTGCGCACATACCACTCCGGGCTGCCCTCCTCGTCGGGCATCTGGGTGAGGTCGACATTGCTGTACTGGCCAATCTTAGCGGTCTGCCTGCGCTTCTGTTCACCCTGCCATTCGGTGAGGCGGTCCTGATAGATGAGAGTCCATTTCTTGGTTGGCGGGTAGGCGATCATCTGGCGCTTGGCTTGGTCCGGAAGGTTGTGCCATCCGCGCTTTTGCATGAGCGCCACGAACATCTGCTCGATGACGTTATCGTCATCTGGTTTCGGGAAGTAAAACCCCTCGCTTGTCTGAGTCCCAGTGGGAAACTTGGTCAGGCGGTTGTCCCTGGGCGAATGGGGGGACAAGTAGGAAGATTGAGACGAGATACTAGGCAGTGCTGTTTTGGATGAGCGGCTGTCTGAATTTTGGTTGTAGTAAGACGTTCTATTACCTGACATGATGCTTGAGGTGTCGGCTGAACTGCGACCGCCGGACGTGTACGAGTTGTACCGGGAATTATGGGACCCGGACACGTTGCTCTCTCTCGCTGGCCCCCATTGCTGGTATTGAGCCTGGCGGCCGGTCGAAGCCATTGTGATGTTGGATGTGCCGGGCGCGGGGCGTGGCCCGGAGGGGTAGGGGCTCGAGGGGTAGGGGCTCGTGGGGCGCACGGCCGATGGGTCGAAAGTAGGATACTGGTGGAAATCGCTGGTCGCCTTGTTTAACTGGTGTGGTAACGGTTCTCGTCGGGGTGGCATCTGGTCGGATTTGTGAAGGTAGTCGACAGGGACTGGCGAGTTCCGGTCCGCGGTAACGGCATCGTAAGGGATCGTCGTCATGATGCCGGGCCGTCATGTTAATACCGGACCCGGAAGAACCACGCACGGTCTAATGATATAACAGAAGAGTCTCGTTGGTGGCGCGAATGGCGCGAATTCACAGAACCCGTGTCGGTGTCGGCGGAGAGATGGCGGCCTTCGTCGGGCGTGGTCCGTTTCTCGGCCTTGTTCCTGGATCGGTGGAAGAATGACGAAGCCTTCCCGGAGGAGGCTCGGGACTTGTCGTAGGAAGACATGGCGTCGGGATTTGGGGGCAACGCGTAGAACAGCCGGTTCGGGAGGGGCGGGCAGCGAGCCGCCTATGTTTGGTTTCTCAACAACAGCCGTACAGAGGGGCGTCAATCAATGCGTGGGCGACGTGGGCCGAGCGAGTCGGGGGGCGTGGTATTTGTCGTCAATGGACTCTGTGTCTCAGGCCTATGGCGCATCGCATCATCTTCTTGAGAAGTGGCCGGGGTCAGGAAGCGTGTCGTCGCAGCGCTGGTGGGGGGTTGTGCTTCTGTGCATGAATCGAGAATATTTAGCATGAGTACGGGGTTTGATAACAGACGCCGTGGGGTACTGCGAGACAGCGGGAGGTCGGCGGAAACCCTGACATACGGACTGCGATTTTCCGGTTCCTGTAACCGTGGGATCGTCCGTGAATCCGGTGGTCGGTTGAAGTTGAAATCGACGAGGTAGGTAAAAGGCGCCGTCTTCGATCGCGTTGTCGGGTCGGGGGTCAAACGAAAATGGCCAACGGCTGTTCTGTCACAATGGCGCGGGCTTGGCTTCCGCGGCGTTGCAAGGAGCGCAGGAACGACAGAGAGGCACAAATGAATGTGGTATCGACGTCAGAACCTGGAAGGAATGGTGCGTGCTAAGCCCCCGCAACCTGGAAGCGCCTCCGGGGATGGTTTTGCAAGTTGCTGGATCGCCTGCGCAAGTTTAGGTGGTGTAATGAGTGCGACACCGGGAATGTCCCTGTGAGCAGCGGCCACAATTATTGAATCGCAGGATCGGTAACCACCGGGACGGACGCACACACACACACAACATGGAGGTCACAAAGGGGGTCCGCGTTCTGAAACAGGCCTAGCTTGGATCTGCCCCTGGGCTTTCTCAGAGAAGGCGAATGCATCAGGGGACCGTGCCGCGGCATATGGCCTGTGCGTCGCCCGCCTTTGATCCTGGTGTCGCACGCTTCAACCCCGCAGCTGCAGGGTGGCCTGAGCCACAGGGCAGGATGCTTGAAACACTCAATCAAGAACCCGCCTCTCCCGCCACTATTTAGTCCGTTTTGTTTCACGGAGAACGACGAGTGTGGTCGTATAAAAACACTTATTGATACTCAACAACACATCCATGACCACTTCGTACTCAAATGCCACCCTAGAGACATGGTAAAAAATTACTCACCCTGGGAATATCCACGGTTGAATTGATTGGGTCGATCTCAAATTGGCATGCAAGTGTTTAAAGATGTCTCTGTTTGATTGTTTAGTGAGGATCGGAGAATTTCTAGAACCCTCTCTCATTCTTTCCAACCCCTTTTTGCTTCTTTGCCGAAACCTTTACGTCCCGGGATAGCTGCAACTACTGAAAGACTTTCAAGAATGCAATGAATGAGTTGTCGTCCAGTCATCCCAATATACACTCACATCACAAGTTGAGAACAAGGGAATGCAAGATCGATATCAAACGACCGGGCCGGGGCCGCTGGCGGGTCCACCATAATTGCGGGATGCCAAGAGGGTCCACATGAAATTCAATGCCAAGAGGCGTCCGTCCCGGCAATTGCATGAGCCGCGTTGCCAGCCTGCAAGCATCGCATTCGAGAAGCCGTCTCAGCCCGGCTACCAACCAACACGAGTGCTTTGGCGTTTGCTTTTGGAACACTCTGTTGGCCCCATTGGTGCGGATGTTTAGCAGTTGTTGCGGCGACGTCAAGATCATCTTAGCATCTGGCTAAGGGGTCTGACCTGGTTTCGTATTTTACTTCATCTCCCTCGCAGTGCCCGAGGACACCTGGCCGTTCAGACGCGATGGGCTCGACGTTTGCTGTCATCAAGGTAAGCGCGAGCCGTTACAAAAAAACATATCGCATAATCTCCCGTTGGTGTCGTGCGCTAACCTCCGTTGTCCTTAGACCCTAATTGTTCCCGCGGTCATCTCTCTCGTGCTCTTCCTTGCCGCAACCTTCGTCCTCGTCCCCCTTTGGCAACGCTACCGAAACCGGTATAGCCAATACCTACCGCTCGAAACAATATCGAACCAGACACTATCTCTCAGGGCGAGACTCCAGAGCGCTATACTTCGCTTTATGGCACCGTCAGCGTGGAGAGCCGGAGCCTCGGACGGCATCGTGGTGGCTGAGCGAAATTCTTTCGATTCTGAAGAGGGGGAAGAGCTAGGCGACGTGGACGAGACCACTGCAAGGAGAGTGTTAGACCAGCAAAGGGGGGACCCTGTCGACAGTACGAGAAGGCTAAGCAGAGAGTCAGTCTCCACAGTCAGCTCCAGTCAAAGTACCCGCACACTAATTGCCCAACAGCCTCGAGGAAGGGTTCATGGACGACAGCGATGACGACAGCGAGGGCGAAGTCGAACGGGCTGGTGTCACGATAAACATTTTTGGAGCGCGGCGTTGATTTCGAAATGAGCCCGGTGAAGGGAGGGCTCTCTTTTTGACGGCGCCGAGTTCGACTGTATGTGATCCTTAAGCCATCCACCATTGCCTCACAAATGCACTTAATGCGTGGTTCCTCCCATCAACGTGGGCCTCGAAAACTATCCCTCAACAATGCCATACCAGCGAGTCTTAGAATCTGTTTCGGGTCTGCTAATTACCTACACATGGAGTGGCTCATCGTACGGTTGGGCAGTAAATACCGAATCCCTTCATGTCGGTCGAGTCGTGGTTTTGAGGAATAGGTTGGGAAAACGACTTGACCCCGGCGAAGGAACCCTGCCACATTAACTGCCTAGCTAACGCTTACAAGCATTCATTGGGTGGCATGCCTTTATCAGGGTCAGAACCATGTGGTTTGGGATGCCAAGGCCGGGCCCGAGTCTGGACCTCTGATTAGCGCACGCCCAAGGCAACCCGCAGAACCGGACCGAACTTTGGTCGCATCTTGCCTTTGGGTTTCAGTGCTCTTGCCATCACTCGACCCGCTGCGGCCCCGATTTTGTGCGATTTGCGTTCTACGTTGTCTAGGTAAATAGGCAGCCTCGGAACTGCGACTAATTTTCTATGCTTTATTGAGTACAGCACATGTTTCCCCTCTCGAAGTAACACTTTATTATCCGAGACGATGGCGACCCCAGAGGAGAAGGCTACGGACCTCAAGAACCAGGGCAATAAGGCCTTTGCGGCGCACGACTGGCCGACCGCGATCGACTTATACACGCAGGCCATTGAACTAAACAGCAAGGAGCCCACCTTCTGGTCCAACAGAGCTCAGGTCCGCGCAACCCCGCCATCAGCCTTGCCCGGCACCCCCTTGGTCGCGTGACTGACCATGTCCTTTTGCATAGGCCTACTTGAAGACGGAAGCGTACGGCTTTGCTGTCAGAGATGCCACGAAAGCTATCGAACTCAAGCCGAGCTTCGTCAAGGTGCGCAATGACCCTCTTTCGCCCCACACCATTGCACCGAGGCTGACGGTTCTCCCGGGATCCAGGCCTACTACCGGAGAGCGACAGCATACGCCGCCATCTTGAGACCCAAAGAGGCTGTGAAGGATTTCAAGACTTGCGTTAAGATCGACCCCGGCAACAAGGATGCCAAGCTTAAGCTGGTCGAATGCGAGAAGATTGTGCGACAGCTCGCTTTCTTCGCCGCCATCGAGGTCGGGGACGAGCCGTCGGCTGCCGAGGGTCTCGATGTGGACTCGATCGCCGTCGAGCCCGCTTATGACGGCGCCAGATTGGAAGGGGAGATGACGCAGGAGTTCATCGACGACATGACCGAGAGGTTTAAGAACGGGAAGTTAATACACAAGAAATACGTCTACCAGATTATCCTGGCGGTCAAAAAACTTGTGTACGACGAGCCCACCATGGTCGAGGTCGATATCCCCGAGGACGTCCAGCTTACCGTTTGCGGTGACACTCATGGTGGGTCTAACCTAATCTATCAAGGCTTCCTGGGAGCTGTACAAGACGCTGACTGTTGGCAGGGCAATATTTTGACTTGATGGAGCTGTTCAGGTTAAACGGTACCCCGGGTGACAAACATTGGTACTTGTTCAACGGCGACTTCGTGGACCGGGGTTCTTGGTCGACCGAGATTGCGCTGTTGCTCTACGCCAACAAGTGGATTGCGACCCAAGAACTTCTTCATCAACCGCGGCAACCACGAGACAGACGACATGAACAGGGTTTATGGATTTGAGGGCGAATGCAAGGCAAAATACAACGAGCGGTAGGTTACCAACCAACCCCCCCCCCCCCCCCCCCCCACCACAATGTACGGCACACTAATGGCTCCTAGCGTCTTTAAGCTGTTCTCCGAAAGCTTCTCTGCCCTGCCGTTAGCGACTTTGATCGGCAAGAAGTACTTTGTACTACACGGCGGTCTGTTCTCGGACGACAACGTAACGTTAGACGACATCCGGAAACTCGACAGGCATAAGCAGCGGCAACCCGGGCAAGCTGGTCTAATGATGGAGATGCTGTGGACTGACCCGCAAACTGAGCCTGGGAGGGGCCCCAGCAAGCGCGGCGTGGGCATGCAGTTTGGCCCCGACGTCACCAAGCGGTTCTGTGAGAAGAACGGCCTGGAGGCGGTTATCCGCAGCCATGAGGTCAGGATGGGAGGTTACGAGGAGGAGCACGACGGGAAGTGCATCACCGGTATGTTCGAGTTTAGAATGATACCTTGGCCCAAGGGTAATGTTTACTGACCTGGTGTTGCATTAGTCTTTTCGGCGCCCAAATACTGCGACATGACCGAGAACAGGGGCGCGTATATCAATATCGGCCCTGACTACAAGCTCAAGTTCACGCAGTTCGATGCTGTTCCGCACCCCAATATCCGGCCCATGGTAAGGAGTACCAAATTGCGTCCTAGTTGTTCTCATGCTAACATGATGACAGGCCTATGCCCAGAACTCGGTGATGTCCTCGCTCATGTAGAGACCGTTGCTGCCGGTGCGAGAACAGAGACTGTCTGTGGGATTGAGAGGTCGTTGCATACTCCCCTACTCTACGAGGGCTGTTGTGATTTAGCGTTTCAGGTGGCCCTGCATGGCGCTACTCTGTCGATGGTAGATGGGCTGTCAAATATTTCTCGAGATTGCTGTTATAAGCAATCGAGAAACCCCGTCAGAGCCAGGCCCTTGCCACGCTTCCCTGCGCATCTCATGCCAGGAGCTAGCAAGGGAGCTATAGATGAGCCGTCTGCCTACATCGGTGCGTCGCCGCACAGAGAGACGCCTCGCATCCAGATACTAGCTATGTAGCGAGCTGGATAGGGAGATATAGACCACCCCAAATCAAACCAAACCAGTCCCCATCTGCTCCCCCATCTATTCATCTCAATCACCCATCAATCAACCCACAGCCTCCCCTCCCCCTCCTTCCCAATCAAACTCCCCAACCAATCCCCGCTCGCCACCACCCGCAACACCATCCTCCCCCCTTCCTCCCCTCCATTACCATCACCACCACCACCACCACCACCACCACCGGCGCCGGACATGTCCATCCCCCCAAACGCTGTCACCGCCCCCACAAACGCCGCCAGGTCGGGCCGCGGCACCCGCACCCACGCGTCCCCGCCGTCGCGCACCGCCAGGAAGTCGATGGGGATGGCGGCGCCGGTGTCGCCGAGGAATTGCCGGAGGGCGGTGGTTAGGTAGGCGCGTAGTTGTAGGATGTCGGGGTTGTTGTTGTTGTTGTTGTTGTTGTTGTTGTTGTTGTTGTTGTTGCTGCTGGTGGTGGTTGTTGTGGGGGTGGAGAGGGAGAGGTGGGCGTAGGCGGAGGGGGGGGATTTGAGGGTGAGGGTTGTGAGGGTGCGGGTGTGGGTGTGGGAGGTGGGTGGTTTTGTTTGCGTTGGTGTTGAGGTCGGGTGTGGGACTGGGTTTGTCGTTGTTGTTATTGTTGGGTCGTTTTGGGGGGCGGGAGGGTCAATATCCATTTTGGTTTGTTTTAGAGTTGGGTGGTTTTGTTTTATGAGTGAGACAAACGATGCAGGACTGGTGATGATGGGCTCAGTGAGGTCGGCGATGGTCTGGTGTGGGTATTTAGTCTTATGTCGCAATGGCTGGGGAATAAACTGATTCTGACGGTCTTTGCATTGAAGAGGGCTGAAACTAGCCAAAAGGTGATACTTTTTGCTGTTCATGTGAAAGTCGCAGTTTTGCGAATATATTCATCACATTAAAGCGAGCAAACCACGAAAGTTATGGTTACATCCATGTGGGACTGCCAAGTTATTATGGGTGTATCGAGGTAATTCTTCCGATTCCTGCATCTCAAGCATCAGACCAAGAAGCTTCTACCATCTCCTCCTTCAAAACATTCCCTCATGATATCATCCCAGTCACTCACTATGCACGCTCGATCCAGGCCCCCAAATGGCTCGAGCCTAGCTAAAGGTTTTTCTGGGGTCATCTGACCGGCTTGGACCACGCCAGACGTCTATAGAGCGCGCGTCGTGCCAGGACAAACAACGTTCACCTTCCATCTTCCTACACACTCATATTATCATCTCCTCTGCTACGTTCAAATGGCCCGAAAGCGGCGAACAACCCTGCCTGTTCCCGTAGGATACATGCCGGTCGAGAATGGCATGAATGAGAAGTTGCATGTCACGAACAAGAAACCGAATGCCGCGAAGGAGAAGTCGAATGCACCTTCCCAGAAGCCTCGTGGATCGCGGTCAACCACTCACCCCCCAAAAAATCCCTCCACTCGGTTCAATACCCTTTTCGCGCTGGCACTATTGCCTGTCCTCTGTTTGCCTATCATCCTAGTGTTCTGGGGCTTTCAAGCCTTCTTCCGCGTCCTGACAATGCCAATCCGGATTCCATACAAGATCGTGATGTGGTTCCCTAGGACGATGATGACGCTGTACCTGGATTACAAGGCAAGTGGAATTTTCCAGCCATTGATATTACAAATATACCCATGGAATGAACATAAATGCTAACACGCTCCTTGCAGCCAATTGTCATCTATGTAAGTCCCAGCCCAGCTTCATCCGCCTCCGGCACTTCTCTCTCTTGCCCAACATTTCTACATCAGACAACCGCTAACCCACCACCAGCTCACGTGCGCCATCTTCCTTGGCGCAACCGCGAGTTTATTCGTGGGGAGCCTAACTGTGCTTTTCGCCAGGTGCCTCGGTTGCATCTGCCCTTGTTTGCGCCGCCGGCAGCGGAAGCGACCGAGTCAGCCTGCCACCAAACCACTCTTTCCTCCGAAGCGACACGCCGCGTCGGCCGTCACCTGGTCCTCGGATGAAAGCGGAGACCTGCCCGGGCCACTCATCCCGCCGCCGCGGAGGTTCCACGGGCCCACGATCAAGGAGGCAAAGCCCAAGCCTGCATCAAAGGCGAAGAAGGCGACGGGACCTCCAACGACGGGACCCTCGACATGGTCCCGGGACTCGCGGCATAGGACGCAGCAGTCGGCCAAAGTCAGAGTGGAAGACACCATCCATGAAGAGTCGTCGTCGCTGTCTGACGACCGGCCGAAACGGAATAGGTTTTGATGGCGCCGGTTATCCCCGGGGTATTATTGCTGGAATGGGTTATAGCGCTTGAAAGCGCCGACTAGGCATAACCACCCACTTGTTTAAGTAGGTAGAATTTCAAACACTTATTTAAGGGGAATTTAGGAAATGGAACCTCAATACCCATGTCCCATGTGTTCCGTGATTAGTGACCTATCTGCGGTCTGCATTCCGCTCTCCTGATATCAACCAAAGTATCCGCATATAATACACCCACGCCATGCCGCTGATCGTAGAGTCACCACCTTTCAAGCTCGCGACCTAAACGGAGCCACCGCACTGTCCCTGGACACGTACACAACCGTGAACGCCCCTGTTCTCTAGGCCCAGCCCCAGTTCTAACTACCCCCACCCCCAACATCCAATCCCGCCCACCGTCGCCCAGTACCGAGAGCCTACCGGCGATACGGGTCACGGTCCCTATCCCTTTCCCTGTCCCTGTCCCTATCCCTCTCCCGATCGCGCACGGGCGAGCGGCTGCGACTCCTCGTCCGACTGGTGCGCGCCCGGTCGTCGTAGTCCCGCCTGCGGTCCCAATCATGCCGCCGATCGTCCCTGTCGTCCCTCCGCCGCCGGTCGTCCCGCCTCGGTGCGTCGCGGTCGTAGCTGGGGATGTAGGTGTCGACGTCTGGCCGGCCTCCGCCTCCACCGCGTGGTCTCCCGCTGCCCCTGTCGCGGTAGCCGTCCGGGTGGTCGGGATCGCTGGGCGGCGGTGGGCGGGGGGGTAGGCCACGGTCTCGGTGCCACGCGGGCACACGCTCCTCCGGTCCGCGGCTGCCGCGCGGGTAGCGGCCGCTGTTGACGCCGTTCCTGCTGCCGAAGCCGTCGCTGCTGAAGGAGGCGTTGGGCCCATCGTGGGGGCCGCGGCCGACTGTGCCGCCCTTGGGGGCCGGTGGCAGCGCTGCTCTCCTATCGTGAAACTTCCTCCGATCCAGTTCGTGGCTCTCTTCGAAGGACGGAAGTTCGTGGGGTTTCGCTGGTAATGGTGTGGTTTGGAAATAGGGATGTTTGAGGGCGTCAATGGCGTTGACGCGGCTTCGCCAGTCGAGCCTGAGGAGCTCTCTAAGAAGTGACACGGCTCCCGATCCGTATTCTCGGAACCGCTGTGATAGATTCCCCTGCCTGGGTCGAGGTTGCAGGGCCTCGGCTCCGGGCAGTGACCGCCAACCGGGCATGTTTTCGTCTGTGGGTGTTCCACAAAGTTCAAAGATGATCTCGAGCTGGTGGCCATCACTCTCCCCGGCAAGGATCGGCTTGCCTACGAGCATCTCGCCAAATACACATCTATCAAATCAATGTTAGCCAATGCCGGGTAGTTGGGATGGCTCGAGGTGTTTACCCCACGCCCCACATGTCAATTGCTGTGGTATATCGTTTTAGGTGCATCAGCAGCTCGGGAGGCCGGTACCAGCGAGTCACGACTAAGCTTGTGTAATCGCGCCGCCCTTCCCCACCACCTTTACCAGGCTTTGGGACCTCTCCCTCGTAGTGCCTTGCAAGGGCCGAAGTCTGCAATCTGGAGGATGCCTTTGTTGTCGATCAAAAGGTTGGCAGCCTTCATATCTCTGTGCAGAATATGGTTCTCGTGGAGGTACTTGAGGCCCTCCAGGAGCTGGAGCATGTAGCACTTGATTTGCGGCTCCGTGAAGTGCACCGAGGGGTTGTCGAGCAAGCCTGAAAGATCGTGGTCCATATAGGGCGTCACCATGTACATGATCGGCTTCTTCCGCTTGTCGGCTGGCGGTGAGTTAGCAGACTGGTTGCAACGGCAGTCCCACGGGAGGTGAACTTGCTGCTCCGAGCTGGGTGTTCAACCGCCATCTCTTCCAGGCGCAGGACATTAACGTGAGAGAGGAGTTTCAGCAACTTGATTTCTCGGAGTGCCGTGATGGGGAACTGAGAAGACATTAGTTGTAAGATCCGGACGGGGGAGGTAAGTATATAGTAGTACTAACACCATCCTTTTCGTTATGCATGATGATCTTCTTCAGCGCAACTAAGGCGCCAGTCTTCTTGGACCTCGCCCGATGAACCTCACTAGCAGCGAGTGTGAGTAGATAGGCCAATCACCAGAAATGGTGCAAATGCTCACCCGAAAGTACCCTCACCGAGCTTGCCCAGGACCTCATAATCAGTGATTCGTGAGCATCCGGTAAAGCTATTCCTCGGCCGTAAGTGGGCAACGGCAAAACTGCGAGGGGAGGCCGCAGCGGCCGGTTTCCCGGAGTCGAGAATGCCCATGATTGCTTTTGAACCACCAAGATCACAATAGATTTGTGACCGCTGCTCGAGATGGTTGTGTTCTGATGAAGGTCCAATGCGACGCGAGTTTGACGGAGCGCTGACCGAGAAATAAAGAAGCGTAATGTGTTGAGGTGGAAAGCGGAAGCGTGGGCCTCTCAACGGGGAATAATAAGTGACATGGCAAAGTAAGGGACTATTGTGATTCTTTTGAAGCTGGAACACAATATGACCCCAGGCTTCAAAAGTCCAGACGAAATCGAGGTAGGGAGGTGTGAAGAACGAACAGCGCGACGGCGGCAGGCGAATGATTGATGCGCCAAGCCCAGCACTTGGCTTGCTGGACATTGCTGCGGTGCACGGACCAGCTTCATGCCATGGTACCCTTGGAGCTTGCGGCTCAGTTAGGTACGTACCCCAACCCCGGCCGAGTGTGTCCCACCAGCTTCGGCAGCTGCCAACCTCGAATCTTGAACGCACCTTGCTCAATCGCGGCGAACACTCGACACATCACCCGTGCACACCTCCAATCCGACGCGGGAAAGGGTCCGTACAAGTCTGCTCCTTCGGCCACACCCATTTGTTCCTGACAGTCCCATCTCCAGAGGAAGAATCGCGCACAATGGCCGGTGCAGGACCCCCCGTTCGGCCGATCTACCGCTTCATGGCCACTGGCCTGGGCGCATCAATGTGGTTTTGGGTACGTCGGGGCTCTGTTAGAAATAACTCCGAGAAGAAGCTGACTGGATCCGTCACAGATCTTTTACCGGGCCAAGAAAGACGGTACTACCAACCAACCCGACAAGTCGCTCAATCGACCAGAAACTAACCCAACCTCACAGGGCCGGTCCTCCTTGGCTGGAAGCATCCTTGGGAGCACTAGAGACGGAACCGAAGAGGATAGACTGCGGAGGAGTTTAACTGGGGGAGCATTGTACATATTACCCCCAATACGACGCACTCTCGAGACCATCTACGCAACATGTTGCCAGCTCAGCTACAATGGCGCCCACGAATTTGGCAATTCACTCGAGTTTTGGGACTTTCCATCGACTCCCTTACTAACACCAGAGCCAGCTGAGAGGATGAAGGAGGCCTTGTTGGATTGTTCTTGGTGGAAGGGCTCGGCGGTAACCTGATCCTTACCGATCGGATGACCCGTTCAAGACAAGCACTTCAAGCTGGTTCAAGTCTCGCTTCGTATCAGATTTTTTCTGTATGGGGTACTCCCATTTCCGTTACTCTCCAGACCAGGGTTGAGGACCACGACGGTCACGAGCCACATGGGCAGTGGACTAATCCCATGGGATCAGATCCCCTATCTTACAATTTTTGACCGCGTTTGTTTTCCGTTTGCTTGTTGCAGCACGACTTGTCTTCAGAGATTCGTGTGAAGATTTATGCTGAGATTTAGTTTGTGCCTGTGGGTTATGACCCGGACATCATCAAGCAACTGTTTAAATGCAAAATGGCTGAGGCAGATTGAATTCGGCCGACCGATCCTCCAACGATACAGCCGATTTACACTTTAGCGCCCCGTTCCAAGTCTGAAAAGCGATTGGTGGCTCACCCCTTAAGCTAATATCACCCGACTTCAAGAAAAAGAGCAGCTTCATGCCAGTGAGTGGGAGGCTAGCGGTACGTTGCCGACTTAGAACCCCTAATCCGCTCGATCTCGAGCCCGCTTCTTCCGCCAAGCTGATCAAGCGCTCTTACTTCTGAAGGTAATAGCTCTATGGCTTAGAGTAAGGAACGGCTTCATAAAAATTAGCCACTTAAACTTGTGAAGAGAAAAGGCTCGTTGCTGTGAACTAACATCACCCGGCTCGTGGATGCCCGCCTTGCGCCGCTAAGCACCAAGGCAGGAACAAGCAGCACAATAAAATTGACATTTATAATACGGTAGTGTACCGCATTGGGAAAGGTGAACTCTAAAGTCGATGCTAACGAAACCTTCGACCAGAGGAACGAAGCCTAAATCATCAAAGAACATTCGGAAACTACAAGTTCATTCGACGAACCAATCCGCCAACAACACCGTGGCAGAAACAAACAGCCACAATCGAATTAACATCCATATGGCATGGTAGTGTACCACCGTCGGAGTAATAAGCCGAACTCTGGGGCAACCCAGCAGTCAGGCTTCCAGCGGCCCATCACTATAGCTAACAACTCTACGCCAGACACACATGGACCTCACATCTCCCGAATCCCCAAGGCCGTCGAAATCCTCGCGAACATTCGGCGCGCTCGCAAACGGTAACTTCTAAGCCCAGCCCGGTCAGTAACAGTGGAGCCAGAAACCTCCTCTCAACAAACCCGTGGACATAGACACACCATCTCCCGAATTCCCAAGGGCATCGATCTCCCCGCGAACTGTCACCTTCAATCGCCAGTCCCAAGACCATCGAACCCGAAGCCGCCTACCAACATCCCCGTAAACATGCACCGTAGTCACAGCTTATGTTTCTAAGGCGATGATAGGGCCTTTCGTTGCAACCATTGCCACCACTCTCTGCATGACGTTGGTGATGGTGCTAAATCCACCAACGTGGTTGTTCAAAGTCATGCAGTTTACATATGTGAGCTGGGAGTTCAAGGTTAGGATTGTTGGGCTCGGGATAGCGTTGTATCCACCAGCATAGTTAGGTATTTAAAACCAGGCACTCAGTTCGCAGGTATGTAAGCTGTGGTTTCAAGGTTGGGATACATGTAGCTAAGTAGTTTATAGAGGCTCAAGGCTGGCACTGGAGAAAACCCCAAATTTGCAATATGCGCACACCTGGCACCACGCCTTTTGCAACCGTCGTCTTTAATCCCAACACCCGTTTAGGTAATTGTCAATACAGTCGGCTACATATACCTATTCAAGTACAGTCAATTGCACCCAGCTTGTTGCAGCCAGTTTGATATGGGTACCTGTTAATCCACGCCAGCAGTCCATTGCAACCAGTGGTACCCAGTTTTGTTAGTCAGTTTGATACAGACAGACTTCAAACTGGCCGTAACAAACTGCGTGCGACTGACTGCATCAAACTGGGCGCAACTGACTACAACGAACTTTTAGGCTTTAGATAATACTGTGTTCTCAGGATGTTTGTATACTGGGGGATTGCAATTACTGTAGTTGGCTAAAGTTTGCCTTGGGGTGTGCGCAACCTCCCGACCGGGGGATTTTCTCTTGTGTCAGCCCTGTGCCTCAGGTAACTACCTCTTTTGCCTTGTCGTGGGTTGGGGAGTCACTCTCTGGCCAAAAAGTGTAGGTGCCGCCGAAACCTTCGACTAGAGGGATGAAGGGAAAGCTATTCGAGCCCAAAGTGCACTTTTTACTTTTTAATAATTCTTTTTTTTGTTTTAATTCATTCTGCTCGGTTTTCTTTACTTTTCTCTTTTCTTGATTTCTTGCTCCCCTTTCAGGCTTGGCTTTTTTTTTTACTCGGCAGGTCCGTGCAATCCCCGTATTCCAATATTCCAAGCAGCAATGCACCTACCGGGGTTTGCTGCTTGGCATAACCGACGTCACTTGTTTCTCCGTCAACTCCATGGTTCTCCGATTATCGACTGTTGGAGGACCGTGAACCAGCGCATTGACAATTGGTTCAGTTCCACGTCCTCCCCTTTAGGTTCTATGTTCTTCCCGCAGTTCTGTGTTCTTCCCCGCCGTTCTGTGTTGTTTTCCCGAAGTTATCTACGATGCAGCCTCCGTTCGCTGACGAAACGCTAGCCGACGAAACGTTCGCCTAGAGGAGGAAAGAAAGCCATTCGGTGACCCAAAGCCTACTTTTTATTTGACTCGGTTTCTTTTGTCTATTTTTTTTTTCTTTTCACTCTTTTTTCTTAATTTCTCGCTCCGGCAACATGGATCAATACGATGATGGAGAAATTGAGGGCGGTCCTTTTTATCGCCAATCGATAAATAGGAGCAGATCTAGTATCTTCGAGAACGTCGAGATGGCACATGACGAGGTCAGTGATTTCTGCGCACAGGCAGTGAAAATCTCTGACATTTCAGGCTGCAGCTCTTCGCTGGTCCTGTCGCCGAATCCCTTCCTACATCCGTCTCTGCCTTCAATCACCGTCGAACGCGTGCAGATTCAACAACCAGCTTCTCTTTCTACCAAGACGAAGACGAACCAGAGGAACCTGAAGAGCCTTTTGCGCCTAGTGATGGGCGACCATCCATAGACGATCTCGAGGAACTACCTTTTGAAGACGACTTCGGAGAACTGGACGATTCCGCCGACCTGGAGCCCAACGCCGCCTATGGTGACCACACCTTCCTCCGCAGAATGTCGACGCAATCGAGGGACTCCGTTCACCACAGACTCCTTCGACGCGACAGCGGTGTGTCAGCTGGCAGCGGCTACATCGCCAACCGCCATAACCAGAAGCTGTACATGGAGAACGAGGACCTTTACATCGCCATTGCGGGTTTTCGGACCAGCCGCTTCGGATTTGTCATCTACTGCCTGCTGTGTCTCGTGACCGGTGGCGTGGCTTGGCTCTTGTTCCGCTGGTTGCCTAGATGGCATGTCAAGTTGATCGGCAAGACGGCACCCCTACGCGACTGCCAATGGGTGGTCGTCGAGAATCAGTGGAATGAGATGGCGATAGTGGATGTCAACTCACGTCCGTACGGGAGGTCATTGTCGACCGTCTTCGGATCCCCTACGAAAAAGGGGTCATACGCCATGGGAGAGGAACATGATCCCATCATCCGGGATCTTCGAATGATCGACTACCGATATGTCAGACTTTTCTTCCATCCCGTCAAGGACAAGTTAATGCTATGTACCGGATGGAAGGATCCCCTCTGGTTAAACATTCGAGAAATACGTGCCGGTATCGACAGCGAGGAAAAGACGCACCGCGATGTTGTCTTTGGCGATAACCTTATTGATATCGAGCAAAAGTCGTGGTTCCGGCTCCTGGTGGATGAGGTAAGTTTTCCACCGAAAGTTACGGAGTGGACAGGGCTAACCGATTGCATGTAGGTGTTTCACCCCTTCTACGTTTTCCAAATCGCCAGTCTCATCCTGTGGTCCCTTGACGAGTATTACTATTACGCCATCGCAATCTTCGTCATATCTGTGGGTAGTATCACGACAAATCTGATCGAGACTAAATCTGTAAGTTTTACCACCGCCTCCCGTCACAGAAGCCAATAACTAACGGGACAAGACGATGAAAAGGCTCCGCGAGATCTCTCGTTTTGTTTGTGATGTCAGAGTCCTTCGAAACGGCTTTTGTATGTTTTTAATTCCTCACTCGAAGAGTTATCCTCTGACATCAGTCAGGGCGGAACATCCCCTCGAGTGATCTCGTCCCGGGCGACGTTTACGAAGTTAGCGATCCGAGTCTTGGCCAATTTCCAGCGGACAGTCTTCTTCTCAGTGGCGATTGCATCGTTAACGAAAGCATGCTCACTGGCGAATCCGTCCCCGTCTCGAAAATCCCAGCAACCGACCGGACGCTTTCAAGCCTGGACTTGTCGGCCTCCACTATGCCTCCGGAGGTTGCAAAGAACTTCTTGTTCTGTGGGACCAAGATTGTACGTGCCCGACGGCCGCAGGAAAATGGGGATGGAGAAGCTGTAGCGCTCGCCATGGTCGTCCGGACAGGTTTCAACACAACTAAAGGCGCCTTGGTCCGCTCCATGCTTTTCCCCAAGCCCTCTGGCTTCAAGTTTTACAGGGACTCGTTTCGATACATTTCAGTCATGGCGTGCGTGGCGTTGCTCGGGTTTACCGCGTCACTGATCAACTTCATCAGACTCGGGCTAGAGTGGCATCTGATTATCATCCGCGCCCTCGACCTCATCACCATTGTGGTTCCTCCCGCTTTGCCGGCGACCCTGACTATCGGTACCACTTTCGCCCTTAGGCGGCTCAAAGCGAAGCAGATATTTTGCATCAGCCCGCAGAGGGTAAATGTGGGGGGAAAGCTCGACCTGATGTGCTTCGATAAGACTGGGACCCTAACAGAAGAGGGGCTTGATATTCTTGGAGTGCGCGTTGTTTCGCGGGCTGAGAATCGGTTTACCAGTCTCCTAACCGGTCCCCACGACCTCGCCTTAGATAACAGCGAATCTTCGGGGGACATGGACCATACTGACACGCGAATGGCGGCGTTGCACACGATGGCAACCTGTCACTCACTGCGTATCGTAGACAATGAGCCAGTCGGAGACCCGCTTGACCTCAAAATGTTCGAATTTACGGGATGGTCGTATGATGAAGGCAACATGGGAGGCGGCAATGCCGACGACGAAGAGCAAAGCAGCCTTCAGCCCGCAGTAGCCAGGCCACCAACAGGGCCTAAACATCAAACAAACGGCGTGGGTCAGGACTTAAGCCAAAACGTGAGCAGCATTATACTCAGACTTCTTCATTTTCAGCCCCTAACATTTGCTAGGTTCCTCTTGAGCTCGGCATCCTTAACTCTTTCGAATTCGTCTCCGAACTGCGGCGGGCCAGCGTTATTGTCAGGGCCTTTGGTCGCCCGAGCGGAGATGTTTATGTCAAGGGAGCACCGGAGAGCATGCGTGGCATCTGTCGACCGGAAACATGTAAGTCCTCAGTTCATTCCATGTCAATAGAGGTGGTCTCTAACGCTATATAGTCCCTGCCGACTACGAGGACCTCCTATCCCAGTATACGCATAAGGGTTACCGGGTGATCGCATGCGCAACCAAGCACATCAAGAAGCTAAGCTGGGTCAAAGCCCAAAAGATGAAACGGGACGTTGTCGAGTCCGATCTCGATCTCGTTGGCTTCATCATTTTCGAAAACAAGCTGAAACCCACGACGGCTAATGTCCTCAAGGAGCTTGCCGACTCTAACATCGGGACCGTCATGGTGACCGGCGATAATATTCTAACCGCCATTAGCGTGGCAAGGGAGTGCGGCATGATCAACAAGACGGCCCACTGTTATATTCCTCGTTTCCTCACTGGGGACGCGAGGGACCCCAACGCCAGCCTGCAGTGGGAAAGTGTCGACAACCAAGCTTATCAGTTGAACGCCAAAACCCTAATCCCCCTGCCGGCTCCTGTGGAGTCGGATGCTTCACTGCCGTACGACATTTCCAACATACGCAACTACTCGATTGCTGTCAGCGGCGACGTCTTCCGCTGGGTTGTTGACCATGCGCCACCGGAAGTGTTGCGGAAGATGCTCGTTACAGGCAAGGTCTTTGCCCGTATGTCTCCTGACGAGAAGCACGAGCTCGTCGAGAAGCTGCAAAGCATCGATTATTCGTGCGGCTTCTGTGGCGATGGTGCGAACGATTGTGGTGCGCTCAAAGCTGCCGACGTGGGCATTTCGCTTTCGGAGGCCGAGGCATCTGTTGCCGCTCCTTTTACGTCTCGAGTGTTCGACATCCGTTGCGTGCCCGAGGTGATCCGGGAGGGCCGAGCGGCACTAGTTACCAGCTTCAGCTGCTTCAAGTACATGAGCCTGTACTCGGCTATCCAGTTTACCTCGGTCAGCTTCCTCTACGCCTCGGCCTCGAACCTCGGCGATTTCCAGTTTCTGTTCATCGACTTGGCCCTCATCCTACCCATCGCCGTGTTTATGAGCTGGGCGGGCCCGTTCCCGGAACTCTGCCGCAAGAAGCCGACGGCAGACTTGGTCTCACGCAAGGTGCTCATCCCGTTGTTGGGCCAGATCTCCATCTGCATTGCGATTCAGGCGCTGGTGTTTGTCGCCGTCCGCAAGCAACCGTGGTTCATTCCGCCCATCATTGACCATGATCACTCGCACATCGAAAACTCGGAAAACACCGCGCTGTTCCTGATTTCATGTTTTGAGTACATTCTGTCTGGGGTTGTACTCAACGCTGGCCGGCCATTCAGACGCTCTGCGTTGCATAACTGTACGTTACCCTCTCCTTGCACCACGGCTTATGTTTTTAGCTAACGCGATGCCAGGGCCATTCGTGGCAACCATTGCCACCACTCTTTGCATGACGTTGGTGATGGTGCTATATCCACCAGCGTGGCTGTTCAAAATCATGCAATTTACATATGTAAGCTGGGATTTCAAGGCTGGGATTGTTGGGCTCGGGATGGCCTATTTTGCTTTGTCGTGGGCTGGGGAGCATATAATGTTCCAAAGGCTCGCGCGTTTCGTTGGAAAGACGAAGTTGAATTTGCTTGGGCAGAAGAAGACACGGAAACAGTACAAGGTGGTTCAGGAGCAAATGGTGTTTTAAAACCCATAGAGTCTATTGCGGCGTAAGCGGCACTGGTTTGGTTTGTATTATAACATAGCGTTGGGATTATAGACGGTTGAAGACCTTACGAAGGCACCTTATCATTTAATATACCTAATTGTATAGTTATGGCGCTACTGTAGCACATGATGCCCAAGCGAAATGCTATCACCAGGCAGGTTTCACATGGGTGATATCGGGTAACCTATTCTCCGCTAGCGTCGACACACTCGTGCATTGGCTCCAGGAGTGAAGCCGCACATTCTGCATCAGATGCCCGAGAACGGTGAACCAATGGTGGCCTTGAAATCCCAGTTGAGATATGTAAACTGTAACTATAATTTTAAATAGCTACGCTGATGGATAGAGCACCATCACCAGCGATAATATGCGTTAGAAACATAAGATATTTGCATTTAAACGGTTGCTTGTGATGCTGGGTCGTTGTACTGTGTACTGAGATATTGAAGACGAGAGCCGATAACCAGTCTCAGAGCACCCATGTGGTCTTGAGCCTGGCATGCGAATGGTCCTGGAGACGAACAAAAGACCCATTCTTCATTCAGTGCCAAGGCGCTTTGATGGCGAGTGTTCGAGGCCCAAGGAGCCAGAGGTATCCATGACAGGTGGGACCAGAAGCAAGGAAAAATCGCTGATCCCTGAAACCTTCACGGTTCAAGTGGGTGCCGAACCGCGATGACTATCAACCTTGTCAAGGCCAAACAATGTAAAGCGGTGAAGGGTTTGTTATCCTCGACACTTCTACTTTAGGCAACCAACTAAAAAGAGGCCGAATATTGTTAGTTAGGTAGGGGACAGGAGTGCCACGTCAACTTGGACTGTGGCGGATGGGTTCGTCGGATGTGACCTGGAGTTGAGGCACGAAAGGCCCGACCATAGGAAGGATAGGATGGGCGAACGCTGGCACATGTTGCCATCGAAGATTCACCGAGCGTAACGAAACAAAAAAAGTTCCGGGCGGAAGGGACCCCATGCTGCCTCGAGCGTTCTGCACAAGCCACCACTGCCCCGCAAATTTTCTTAAAGCGCCCCAGCACAGCTTTTCCCCTCCCTCAACATTTCTGAGCACAAGGGAAGTCACGGACCCTCCATCGTTCCTAATTTTTTACGACTTCTCCCTTCGCGTCACCGCCGATCGACTTTGGCGTATCCAAATTCACACCCCGACCATCCCAGAAACCATCGCCTTGTCGACAGAACAATCGTCGCCATGGCCGAACCCATCAAGAACAAGCGGCCCGACCCCGCTGCTCCGTACGTCCCCGCTTGGCAGCGACAGCCTGAAAACATCACCGGTCGCACGCTGCCGCTTCTGATAAACACGATGCTGACCTAGGTTCATTCCAGCACCCCTCAGAACACACCTGCAAATGCTGCTCCCATCTCGTCGCATGCCCAGCAGCCGGGTGTTTCCAGCATCAAGGAAGGTTAGTCGTTAGCGGCCGTCTGCTGCCCAACGGGACCCATCTGGCACCCATGTACTGACTGCTTGATAACAGCCGAGGAACTTACCGCCGCCTCCATTTTTGCCAAAGACCCCCACCTTGTATCGCTGATTCAGGGCCGTCTCGGTTCCCTTGTCGGCCGGTCGTCCGGATACATCGAGTCACTCCCCTCTGAGGTTAAGCGCCGTGTCGCTGGCCTCAAGGGCATCCAGAAGGATCACTCCAAGCTGGAGGCTGAGTTCCAAGAGGAGGTCCTGCAACTTGAGAAGAAGTATTTTGCCAAGTTCACTCCTCTGTACGAGCAGCGCTCTGCCATTGTAAATGGCAAGACCGAGCCCACCGATGACCAGGTTGAAGCTGGCGAGGAGGATGAGGAAGAGGAGGAGGGTGCTGCCATCAAGGAGGAGAAGCCCGCCGAGAGTGCCGAGAAGGTTTCGGGTATTCCTGAGTTCTGGCTCTCGGCCATGAAGAACCAGATCTCATTGGCTGAGATGATTACCGACCGTGATGAAGGTGCCCTCAAGTCACTAATCGACATTCGGATGGAGTACCTCGACAAGCCCGGCTTCCGCCTCATCTTCGAGTTCGCCGATAACGAGTACTTCACCAACAAGATCATCACCAAGACGTACTACTACCAAAACGAGAGTAGCTATGGCGGTGATTTCATTTATGATCACGCCGATGGTGACAAGATTGATTGGAAGGCCGGCCAGGACTTGACTGTCCGCATCGAGCAGAAGAAGCAGCGGAACAAGAGTGAGTTTTGTTTGTCGAGCCATTCACAGGGGGGCACAGCCGCTAACACACACAAGCCACTAAGCAGACCCGCATTGTTAAGAAGACTGTGCCTACCGAGTCTTTCTTCAACTTCTTCTCCCCTCCCAAGGCCCCGAACGACGAGGATGACGATGCCGCCTCCGATATTGAGGAGCGTCTGGAGCTTGACTACCAGCTCGGCGAGGACATCAAGGAGAAGCTCATTCCCCGGGCGATCGACTGGTTCACCGGCGAGGCTCTTGCTTTTGAGGAGCTTGATGAGGACGACCTTGGAGACTTCGATGAGGACGACGATGAAGATGAGGATGACGATGATGCCAGCGACGACCATGACGACGAGGAGGAGTCGGAGGAGGAAGAGGTGAGAACTCCGGAACCTCCCCCAAAACTCTGTGCTAACCTTTTTTTTTCTTCAGGATGACGGCACCAAGCCCAAGCAGGAGCCGACTGAGTGCAAGCAGAGCTAAATGGTCACCTCTTCACCGCGACAACTTACCGTTGTTCTTAATCGAGGCATCGAGCCCGCGGGTCCGTTATTTGGGCCTTATCACACATAATCCCCCATTGCACACGGCACATCGGGGACGGGCTTTGGCTTTGATGCACATGCGAGGCTGTACACGTAGCTAAGGGGGGACAGATCCTAATATGAGGAGGGCGTCGGAACCTGCCCACTTGCATCAAAGTTTGGTTGTTTTCTATATCAAAGCTATCCGAGGGAGTTTGACTTTGCGCCCTGCTTGGCGATTTTCCCAGCGATGGCATAGATGGTACTAAAAAGGGAACCGCACATGGGCATGACAAGCGTCTGCTTGGTGGGAAGTTTCGGCAATGGGAACAGAGGCCGCAGTGCTGAGTATTCGATCGCAGTATCCAGAGCAGTGCATTACACGAGTTTAACCCAGATACTCGTGAGTGGCGCATGTGAAGTGACAACAGCACAGTGACTCCGGAATCGGTGGCTGGGAACCCAGTGCTCCGGTTCGGAGTTTCCCCCGAATAAACGTGTAACCTGAAACCTAATCCCAACAATCGGGATATAATTAATTGCACAGCAAGGTGACACATTGAGGAACAGCTCCCTCCCTTGCCGCGATATCCTAGTTTCCCAAAATATGCGAGGTAGTCATTGTGTATAACTTCCTGTTTTTTACGCATTTCGATATTAGAGGAGCTTGATTTCACTTCACAAACAGACCCAGCACTGGGGATACTTCGAATGAGGCAGTAAGCCAGCTGAATGGCCACCCAAGGCCATGGGTAGGATAGCGGTAAAAATACAACGGCGGTTAATAAGAGCAGGCCGTGGGTAGGTGGATGAGAGGAGTCAGCGGCGTGTAATGGAATTCCGTCATCCAGAAAGATTTTCCTTGCAGTGACTCAACCCCGCTATAAAACCACAACCCCACCATAACATCCCACCGTGGGGTCTTCTGTGACAAGCATCCACAGCCCTTTGACACATCGACCCAGCGAGAGAGCAAATATAAAATATTGGCCATCTTCCTACCTCAGTTCCGGCTTCTTCACCATGACGACTCCAAGAGACATTTCGCGTTCCTCGCTTGGCAACACCGTTTCATACAGCCTCGAAGCCGCATCCCCCACCGCAGCCTTCTCTTCGCCTCCAGCAAGCCAGGGCAGCTTCATGGCGGGCTCTTTCGCCAACAGAACCGCCGCTACGGCCAAGCAGCTCAAGCCCTTCAACGCCGGGGACATCAAAATCCTACTTCTGGAGAATGTGAACCAGACCGGACGAGATATCCTCGCGGCTCAGGGCTACCAGGTCGAATTTCTCAAGACTTCGTTGCCAGAGGACCAGCTCATTGAGAAGATCAGGTGAGTCTTTTCTGTTCCGTATTCGGAGCTGGGTTTTGCCCCTGAAATAAGCTCAAGACTCACGCCCGCGCAGGGAAGTACATGTCATTGGCATCCGATCAAAGACAAAACTCACAGCCAAGGTTCTTCAAGAGGCCAAGAACCTCCTCGTCGTCGGCTGCTTCTGCATCGGCACCAACCAGGTAGACCTGGACTATGCGGCCAAGCATGGTATTGCCGTCTTCAACTCGCCCTTTGCCAACTCCCGCAGCGTTGCGGAGCTGGTTATTGCTGAGATCATCACGCTCGCCCGCCAGCTGGGTGACCGCTCGCTGGAAATGCACCGCGGCACCTGGAACAAGGTGAGCGCCAAGTGCTGGGAGATCCGCGGCAAGACGCTCGGTATCATCGGCTACGGCCACATCGGCTCGCAGCTATCAGTTCTCGCCGAGGCCATGGGAATGTCGGTCATCTACTACGACGTCCTCACCCTAATGGCTATCGGCTCGGCGCGCCAAGTGCCCACGCTCGAGAAACTCCTAGAAGAGGCCGATTTTGTGACCCTCCACGTCCCGGAGACACCCGAAACCAAGAACCTCATCTCCACCAAGGAATTCGAGAGCATGAAGACAGGCTCGTACCTCATCAACGCCAGCCGCGGCACTGTCGTCGACATCCCGGCCCTCATCAAGGCGATGCGCGCGGGCAAGGTGGCCGGTGCGGCGCTGGACGTGTACCCCAACGAGCCGGCAGCTAACGGCGACTACTTTGTCAACAACCTCAACACGTGGGCCGAGGACCTGCGCGGGCTCAACAACATCATCCTCACGCCGCACATCGGCGGCAGCACCGAGGAGGCGCAGCGGGCGATCGGCGTGGAGGTGGCCGACTCGCTGGTGCGGTACATCAACCAGGGCATCACGCTGGCCAGCGTCAACCTGCCCGAGGTGACGATGCGCTCGATAACGCTCGAGGAGCACGACCACGCGCGCGTCATCTACATCCACCGCAACGTGCCCGGCGTGCTGCGCAAGGTCAACGAGATCCTGGCCGAGCACAACGTCGACAAGCAGATCTCGGACAGCAAGGGCGACATTGCGTACCTGATGGCTGACGTTAGTGATGTCAAGACCCAGGATATCAAGGACATCCGGGACAGCCTGGACTCGCTCAACTCGCGCATCATGACGCGCGTCCTGTACTAGAAGACAGGCCGGCGCGCGCGACAGAGAGGAGAAGATAGAGAGAGGGTTTTGGAAATAACTACATTGCGAGCTGACTAGCCGATGTTGTTGTTGTTGGGCGTCCTGAAATGGACGGAAGAAGTTCAACATGTTCGGCTTGTTTGTTTTGCTTCAACATAGAACTTGTGTTCTGCCTGCGCAGACGGTAACTAAAACTTGGCTCAACCATACAGCGAGTAGGACTTTTGCATATAACGGGCACCGGGCAAAATATATATCTCTTTCGAAGCGGTCTCTCGAGTCTCGAGTCTCTTCCTGCGTGGTTGATTGTGTTTCCCGAGATCCTGTCCCCATGCTGTCTCGGGCCGAAGGTGAGAGGGGACGTGCTGCACCTCCTGAAACGGGCCACAGAGAATTCCCCGGTCTGGTGGGGATTTTTCAGGGGCTTGCAGACAGGCGAGAATACGCATCCCACTAGAGATGTCAAAATTATAGAATTGAGTATCCGGTGTAGATTTCTAAAAGTTAGTACAGCTATGAGTTTTTGTCTTTTTCTTTTCTGGTCGACACCCTGTGGATGAAGTTGAAAGGAACCGTTGTCTCGCTGTGAACCCTGGTCGCCTGCGAGAGTCGGGTGGTCTTGGCAAATGGTGGGATGGAATTGCTGGGCGGTGAGATGGAAATTCCCACATGGTTGGGGATCAAGCGGAGGACGCCCCACTCTGGCAGACCCCTGCTTCTCAACCCCCGCTCTTGGATCTTTCTTTCTCTGGCTTTCTGATTGCTGTCATTGGGGAATTGCTACGATGCAAAGAAGTAACAAGTTGGGCTTTAATGCCGCTTTCTCACATTCTGCAGGCTAGTCTTGTCTTATTATGTACAGATTAACTACAGCAACTACAAAACCTCTCCGTGATCAGAAAGAAAGGGGTGGAGGTGCAGGTGCAGGTGCAGGTAGTCCGTGGAGCCCCGGGGATAGCGCATAACTGAGCGAGTCAAGGATCATAGAAGACGGGATGAAAATGATCTGTGAGCGTTCCTCTTGCTCCAAGACCATGAATCGAACGGGAAATCGTACATTGCCGTCCCGTTGGCTTGCAGATGTTTCAACGACAAAAGTTTCTCTGTTGCCCAGCCGCCCGACAGACATCGCCCAACTTCAACGTAGCAGCACATGAAGTTGAGTTGCGTCGGGTGCTCACACCCGTTCAACCTCCACCTTGGCCTGTCCGCTGTAACCCAACCCCCAGAGTCCGTGCTTTTGCACCCGCTTTACGGATTGTTACACCCAGCTCACCTATCAACGCTCAACTTACAGCACCCCCATGGCATCTCTGTTTTCCCCCAACCCCTGAGCATGAACGGCCGCCTTCCCGATATTCTGTAATCTTTTTTTTTTTCTGGGAGCTCCATTCGCTTCTCGCTTGTTCTGTTCCCCAACCACCCACCTTCTTGAAGCTGTTTGAATGAGGTTGGCGACGCCGTCTTGCGAGAGCGGAGACGGGATTACCGCCGAAATTTACATTGTTACCAAAACGTTCCCGGCCCTTTCATGAATGCCTTCGCCAAGCAGCCAGCGCATCCACCCACTCCCATCCCACATCTTGCATCTCCTTCCAGCTGCACCGCCGTCCGACAGACTGCGATCCGCCTCGCATTCCTGACCACGGCGCCGACTTTTCTGCTGGCCGACCACGACGACAGCTGGCTCTTGAAGCCGTCAATACCACGAATTCGCTCCTCCTCCACCGCCTATCCCATTGCACAACCCCCAATCGCGTCCAATGTCGGAGAGCTATGATGTCGGCACCAGAGCGTGGCAGCCCGACGCGACCGAGGGCTGGGTTGCGTCCGAGGTGATCAAGAAGACGGTAGACGGGTCAAAAGTCTCCCTCGAGTTTCAACTAGAAAATGGCGAGGTACGCTGTCTATGCTTTGCGCCGCACCTGGTTCAGATCGTTGACCAGGTCTCTCTCTCTCTCATGCTGTAGACCAAAAAGCTGGAGGTCTCTTTGGAGGCTCTCCAGTCAGGGAACGACCCGTCGCTACCGCCTCTCATGAACCCGACCATGCTCGAAGCTAGCGATGACCTCACGAACCTCTCGCATCTCAACGAACCTGCCGGTAGACCAGACCCGTCCTTACCCGGTTGTTGGGACACACGAGATACTGACCGGCTTGGCGCCAACTAGTCCTGCAGGCCATCCGTCTCCGATACCTCCAGAAAGAAATCTACACATACTCAGGTATCGTGCTAATAGCGACCAACCCCTTCGCCCGGGTCGACTCGCTCTATGTTCCGGGTATGGTCCAGGTATATGCAGGGAAACAGAGGGCTACACAAGCGCCCCATCTTTTCGCTATTGCCGAGGAGGCCTTCATGTATGGTTCTGCCCCGGCTGCGGGCTCTGGAATCCCCGCGGGGTTGGGGCTGTTGCTAACCATTCCGCAGGGACATGTTGCGTGACGGCAAGAACCAAACTGTTGTCGTTTCGGGTGAGTCCGGTGCCGGCAAGACTGTCAGCGCCAAGTACATTATGAGATACTTCGCGACAAGAGGATCCCCCGACACGCCGGGCTCGAGGGCGAAGAAGGGCCCCGAGGCCATGAGCAAGACGGAAGAGGCCATCCTTGCCACAAATCCCATCATGGAAGCTTTCGGAAACGCAAAGACGACCAGGAACGACAACTCATCGCGCTTCGGCAAGTACATCGAAATCATGTTTGACAAGGAGACCAACATCATCGGCGCCAAAATCAGGACGTATCTGTTGGAGCGGTCAAGATTGGTCTTTCAACCGCTTAAGGAGCGGAACTACCATATCTTTTACCAGATTGTGGCCGGTATGTCAGACAAGGAGCGCCAGGAGCTTGGCTTGCTACCGGTCGAGCAGTTCGAATACCTGAACCAGGGTAACATGCCGACCATTGACGGCGTGGACGACAAGGCTGAGTTCGTCGCGACCAAGCAGTCTCTCAAGACAATTGGTGTGAGCGACGCAGACCAGGCCGATATCTTCAAGCTGCTCGCGGGTCTGCTGCATTTGGGCAACGTCAAGATTGGCGCAGCGCGAAATGACAGCGTGCTCTCGGCGACTGAGCCCGCCCTGGTGAAGGCTTGTGAGATTCTCGGCATCGATGCTACCGAATTCGCCAAATGGGTTGTTAAGAAACAGCTCGTTACGCGCGGTGAGAAGATCACATCCAATCTGACACAGGCGCAGGCCATCGTCGTCAGGGATTCCGTCGCCAAATTCATCTACTCGAGTATGTTCGACTGGCTGGTCGAGATCATCAACCGGAGTCTTGCGACGGAGGATGTGCTCAACAGGGTCAGCTCGTTCATCGGTGTGCTCGATATCTACGGCTTCGAGCATTTCGCCAAGAACTCGTTCGAGCAGTTCTGTATCAACTACGCCAACGAGAAGCTGCAGCAAGAATTCAACCAGCACGTTTTCAAACTCGAACAGGAGGAGTACCTGAGGGAGCAGATCGACTGGACCTTTCATCGACTTTGCCGACAACCAGCCTTGCATCGACTTGATCGAGGGCAAACTCGGCATCCTTTCGCTATTGGACGAGGAATCCAGGCTGCCCATGGGTTCCGATGAGCAGTTCGTGAACAAGCTGCATCACAACTACGCCGCCGACAAGCACAAGTTCTACAAGAAGCCGAGGTTCGGCAAGTCTTCCTTCACCGTCTGCCATTATGCTGTCGACGTGGCGTACGAGTCGGATGGGTTCATCGAAAAGAACCGTGACACAGTTCCGGATGAGCACATGGCCGTCCTTCGCGCCTCGACAAACAAATTCCTCGGCGCCGTCCTTGAAGCGGCGTCGGCTGTGCGAGAGAAGGACGTTGCGTCGGCGAGCTCTAATGCAGTGAAGCCGGCGGCGGGCAGGAGGATCGGTGTCGCTGTTAACCGCAAGCCGACACTCGGTGGCATCTTCAAGTCCTCGCTGATCGAGCTCATGAACACCATCAACAGCACCGATGTTCACTACATCCGCTGCATCAAGCCCAACGAGGCGAAGGAGGCCTGGAAGTTCGAGGGGCCCATGGTGCTGAGCCAACTCCGCGCCTGCGGTGTACTAGAAACAGTCCGCATCAGCTGCGCAGGTTATCCTACGAGGTGGACCTACGAGGAGTTTGCTCTGCGATACTACATGCTGGTACCCTCAACAGAATGGACTTCGGAGATTCGGGAAATGGCAAACGCGATCTTGACCAAGGCACTCGGCACTAGCACAGTTAAGGGCATGGACAAGTACCAGCTAGGCCTCACAAAGATCTTTTTCCGAGCCGGCATGCTGGCTTTCCTGGAGAACCTTCGCACCAACCGGCTCAACGATTGCGCCATTATGATTCAGAAGAACCTCAAAGCCAAGTACTACCGCAAGAAATACTTGGAGGCCCGGGCCTCCATCATTGCGTTCCAGGCCACGACGAGGGCCTACAAGGCCCGGAAGTCTGCGCAAGAGATGCGGACGGTCAGGGCTGCCACCACGATCCAGAGAGTCTGGCGCGGACATAAACAGAGGAAGCAATTCCTCCGCGTCAGAAACGATATCATCCGCGCCCAAGCGGCCTTCAAGGGCTACCTTCGGCGTAAGGAGATCATGGAGACCCGCATGGGCAATGCTGCCCTCATCATCCAGCGGAGCTGGCGGTCAAGGAGGCAACTCCGAGCATGGAGGGACTTCCGCAGGAAGGTCGTCATTGCCCAAAGTTTGTGGCGTGGAAGGTCTGCTCGCAAGGAGTACAAGGTCAAGCGTGCTGAAGCTCGCGATCTCAAACAGATTTCGTATAAGCTCGAGAACAAGGTGGTGGAGCTGACGCAGTCTCTGGGTAGTATGAAGGCGCAAAACAAGGAGCTCAAGACGCAGGTGGAGAACTACGAAGGCCAGGTCACCATCTGGAGGAACCGGCACAACGCCCTCGAGGCGCGGACCAAGGAGCTACAGACCGAGGCCAACCAAGCGGGTATCGCTGCTGCCCGTCTCGAGGCCATGGAAGCTGAGATGAAGAAGCTCCAAGCGAGCTTCGAGGAGTCGGTGGCCAGCGTCAAGAGAATGCAGGACGAGGAGCGGCAGCTCCGGGAATCGCTTCGTGTTACGAGCACGGAGCTCGAGACTGCGCATGAGGAGAGCCAGCGCCAAGAGGCCGATAAGAATTCGCTCCGGCAGCAGCTCGCTGAGCTCCAAGAAGCGCTCGAGCAAGCCCGGCGGGCTGTTCCCGTCAACGGCGAGCTTGCCAACGGTCACGCTACCACCCCCGCCGCACCTCCCGGCCTTATCAACTTGGTGGCAGCCAAGAAGCCCAAGCGGCGGAGCGCGGGCGCCGAGGTCCGTGAGATTGATAGGTACAGCACGACCTATAACCCTCGCCCCGTTTCCATGGCCGTGCCCGGCGGCAACCGGCAGACCACCATGTCCGGGTCGACCTACATTCCTGGCGTCGACAGCATCGAGCTGGAGCTCGAGTCTCTGCTTGCCGACGAGGACGCTCTTCACCAGGAGGTTACTCTGGGTCTCATCCGCAACCTCAAAATACCGTCTCCCACGGGCAACCCCGCGCCTTCGGACAAGGAGGTTCTGTTCCCGTCGTTCCTCATCAACTTGGTCACGTCAGAAATGTGGAACAATGGTTTTGTCAAGGAGTCGGAGCGCTTCCTCGCCAACGTCATGCAGTCCATCCAACAGGAAGTCATGCAACACGACGACGACGAGTCTATCAACCACGGCGCCTTCTGGCTATCTAACGTGCACGAGATGCTGTCGTTTGTCTTCCTCGCCGAGGACTGGTATGAGGCGCAAAAGTCGGACAACTACGAGTATGACCGCCTACTCGAGATCGTTAAACATGATCTGGAGAGCCTCGAATTTAACATATACCACACCTGGATGAAGATGCTCAAGCGCAAGCTCAGCAAGATGGTCATCCCCGCCATCATCGAGTCGCAGTCCCTGCCGGGCTTCGTAACTAATGACAACACTCGATTCCTGGGCAAGCTCCTGCAAAGCAACAGCCAGCCGGCATATAGCATGGATAACCTGCTGTCGTTGCTCAACAACGTGTTCCGCGCCATGAAGGGCTACTATCTCGAGGACGCCATCATCATGCAGACCACCACGGAGCTGCTCAAACTGGTCGGCGTGACGGCCTTCAACGACCTGCTGATGCGTCGCAACTTCCTCTCGTGGAAGCGTGGCCTGCAGATCAACTACAATATTACCCGCATTGAGGAGTGGTGCAAGAGCCACGAGATGCCCGAGGGCACGCTCCAGCTCGAGCATCTGATGGTGAGTAGCCCTATGATTGCGATAGCAGGATAATGGTGCTAACCCTCGTTCTAGCAAGCGACAAAGCTCCTCCAGCTCAAGAAAGCTACCCTGAACGATATCGAGATCATTCAGGATATCTGCTGGATGTGAGTTTTCCTATTACTCCGTACCATTCTCGACCCCCGCTAACTGTGTCAACAGGCTCTCTCCCAACCAGATTCAGAAACTTCTGAACCAGTATCTCGTCGCCGACTACGAGCAGCCCATTAACGGCGACATCATGAAGGCGGTCGCGTCGCGCGTCACGGAGAAGAGCGATGTCCTCTTGCTTCCGGCTCTCGACATGGACGACAGTGGGCCGTACGAAATCGCCGAGCCCAGAGTCATTACCGCTCTGGAGACATATACACCATCTTGTAAGTTTACGTCCTTCACTTCCAACTCTAATCCCGGTTTTGGGATCCACGCTAACAACACCCCAAACAGGGTTACAAACCCCGCGCTTGAAGCGCCTCGCCGAGATCGTTTCGCAACAGGCCATCGCCCAGCAGGAGAAGCTCGAATACGGCTCTGAGATGGGCGACGAGGGAGAGGACGAGGGTGGCTACGACGACGGCCAGAGCGCCGGTGACATGACCCAGGTCGACCAAACCGAGCAGGCCGAGCGGGCCAGCCAGGCCAGCCGGCCGACGAGCATGGCAGCAGCGAGCGCCGCTTAGTCGGCGGCCTCGACTGCTACTACTCCTACCGCTACTGCTGCTGCTGCGATGCGGCCCGACTCGTCCGTTGCTGCGGTTGGTCCGTCCATGATGCAACCTATGCCCACGCCCTTGGTGCTGCCGAGGCAGAGAGGGAGGCAGAGGCCTGCTGCGACGCTCCTTGGCCCGTGGAGGGTAGACGGGGGTGGGGATGACGTGGGTAGGGGTGGGAGTGGTGATGATAAAGGCGGTGGCGCGGGTGCAGGTGTGGGTCCTGTGGGAAAGGGGTACAAAAGGTTGAGGGACAGGAGTGGGAGTAGGTGAGGGGCGGGCGGTTGGCGGTTGGCGGTCGGAAATGGGAAAGCGGGGAATTTTTATCAGAGGTTCTTGTTTTCGTCATATTCTCTCTCTGTTGTGGGATTATCTACGAACCTGGGACGATGTGATGTGCTTTTTTGACTGGCTGACTACCTACCTAGCCTGGGGATGGATATTAGATGTCGCTGTTTGTTTGCTTGCGTTCTTGTCTCTCCCCCCTCTAACATGTCGCTTCCCCCTGGGCTCTCTATCTTTGCTTGCTTGCTTACTTGGTTGCTCGCACGCCGCTCTACGGGTTTTGTTATAAACACATGACAGGGAGAGAGGGCCGGTATGCATGGAGGTCGGTGGGTGGATATGAGAACGAGAGGAGGAACTGGTAAGTGTCCCTGATGATGAGAGGCGAGGTGGGATAAAATGGTTGAACTGTGAAAAGACTACAGAAGGGCGGTGGAGGTGTTAGTGCACTTCAGGCCGGGAGTTAGTTCAATCCAGGGATTATAAACAGAAAGACTTAGAATTAAGCATATTATACGATCTATTTCAATCTTGTCTCGACAAGGTAACACTGGAAGCATCCGCGCGGTTGCCTCTCTAGCTATTGTTGCTCAATTCATGTTGGAAAGTATGAACACAGTGGGGATTTATGGCGCCGCACATTATCCCCCCCAAAATGCAACAGCAAAAATATTTTTGGGCGAAAACCAGTCAAGAACCACTCACCACTTACACCCGCATCACCCTTGTTCAAGAGCCGTCAACACCCCACCCAAAAAGCAGTGAAAAAAGGGTTAAAAGAAGCAGTGACTCAGATTACCAAGACTGAGAAGACAAAAACCAAAAATACCCCGAACATGTCTCGCAGCCTCCCCAATATCATCATTACGGGCACCCCCGGCACCGGCAAGACGAGTCACAGCGAACTGCTGGCTGAGCGGACGGGGCTCAGGCACATCTCTGTCAACAAGGTGGTCAAGGACAAGGAATGCCATGAGGGGTGGGACGACGAGTTTCAGAGCTGGATTGTGGATGAGGATAAGGTGGGTTTTTCTTTTCTGGAGGTTTTGGGCTTCTTTTCTCTTCAGCTCACTCAATGCTTGGATGGGCGGTGCTAATCTGCAATAATAGCTGCTTGACGCCATCGAGGAAGACGCCAAGCAGGGTGGCTGCATAATAGACTGGCACGCGTGCGACCTGTTCCCCAAGAGCTGGATCGACTTGGTGGTGGTGCTGCGGGCGGACACGGCGACGTTGTATGATCGCCTGAAGGCGAGGTAAGTCAACCTATTTTTTCTCCCCTTGTAGGTTTGCAGGTAAAGTGCTAGAATCAGTGGTTGACATGACTTCAGGAAATACTCCGAGGCAAAACTCCAGGAGAACATGGACTCGGAGATTATGGAGGTGCTGCTCCAGGAGGCCAAGGAGTCGTATGACGAGGAGATTGTGGTTGAGCTGCAAAGCGTGGACACAGATGGGATGGAGAGCAATATTGAGAGGATCGAGCAGTGGTTGGACCAGTGGAAGAAGAACAACGCCTCATGAGGACTGTTTAAAGGGGCTTGAAGGCGGGAAAATTCGGCTGTGAAAATGTTGAAAAACCTTCATGATGAACTCAAGACAAAATCATGATATATGACATGACCCGTTCATCGCTGCGGGCGGGCGTCCCACCCTCGATCATTCCCTATCAAGGTATCGATATGTCCACACATAACTGTAGGGGCCTGAGGCCATATGGCTTGGTTCTCCTGTAGGGGAAGTTAAGTATGCAGCAACCGGGGCCAAAGGAGGAAAGGAGGTCCATGTAAAATTGGTAATTACCTTAAATTACTGGATTGAATGCCCCTCCAACCCCACCCCGCGAGAGGGACCTGGTATCACCTGAAATCACGGCCATTCGATAGAAACAACCTCGACAACATCAATACGTCCAAACCAAGGAAAACAAAACAACGAGACAAACCTCAAGATGACGACCCCCACAGCAGCACGACACATGGTCAACTTCATAACAGGCAACACCAACAAGTTGTGCGAAGTCCGGGCCATCCTGCAGCCAGCCATCCAGGTCGAGAGCCAAACGCTGGACCTGATCGAGATTCAGGGCACGCTCGAAGAAGTCACGCTAGACAAGTGCCGCCGGGCAGCTGATTTGGTAGGTAAAATCACACCCTGTTCCCCCTCCATCCACCCATGGTATATGCAGAAATATATACATCCCAGAAACCCAAACCAACACCACCCCACAGGTCGAAGGCCCCGTCCTCGTCGAAGACACCTGCCTCTGCTTCAACGCCCTCAACGGCCTGCCCGGGCCTTACATGTACGCACCCACCTCCCTCCCCTGCTTCAATAACTAATCAGACTAATCACCACCCCCCTCCCCCTTCTCTCCCCTCCAGCAAATGGTTCATGAAGTCCCTCGGCCACACCGGCCTCAACAACCTGCTGGCGGCGTACGAGGACAAGTCGGCGCAGGCGGTGTGCACGTTCGCCTACTCGGCGGGCCCCGGCCATGAGCCGATCCTGTTCCAGGGGATTACGGACGGCAAGATCGTGCCGGCGAGGGGGCCGGGAGATTTCGGTAGGTTTTGCTTTCTTTGCTTTCTTTGCTTGCTTTGCTGTGCTGGGCTGCGGTGTTGGGGGGTTTTTGGGGTGGGGTGGTCACTCGACCTTGTGTTGTGGTGTGTGAGAGAGTTGAGAGCTGATCCGTGGTGGGCTACGATGACAGGGTGGGACGCTATCTTTGAGTATGAGGGGCAAACGTAAGTTAATTTCATTCAGCCCTCGAGGTCCATGTTGATTCTATGAGGGAGTGGTTGCTAATGGGAGTAGATATGCCGAAATGGACAAGGCGGCAAAGAACAAGATCTCGCACCGCTACCGGGCGCTGGCCAAGCTCCAGGAGTGGTTTGCAAAGGAGATGGCGCCGTAGAAGACTTGCGGATTAATCAAGGGCAAATGCAAAACGCGAACAATACGTAAGCAAACGCCTGCTGTCTATTGTTTTGCTATGCTGAGAAGCACTCTTGAATCGATGGGTAAGACGGGGTTCGTCGAATCGAGTACCAGGCTAGCCGCTTTGGTGCTACATATCAGACCGCCGGCGGCCCGGGTAGTATTCTTTGAGACCGTCAGTATACCTTTAGGGCCAAATGAACGTTGTGGGTGGGAGGAGTACAGACCTCAACAACTCAAACTCCTTGTAAGCTTTGAGGTAGCGACTTCCCCTCCGATACGGCTTCAGCGCCAGATCCGGCATGGGATGGGTGAAGGTCTTGCCCACGAGGCGCACAATATACGATGAGTCGTGAAAGGAGGGGTCGAAGACGATCAGCTGTTTGGGCCCATTCTTAAGTTTCTCAAAGCCGACGATCGTAAGCGAGTGGCCTAGTCGCAGATGACAATTCAGCATTCTGGGGTAAACAGTTGTGTGCGTGAGAAGGGCATTTACCGGCATGCTGAAAGTAAAGCGGGGGCAGGTTGGTCTGACGAATTTGTTGCTCGGGGTCCTCGACGCCCGACTGGAAGTAGTTCTCGACATATTCCATGAGCAGCGCCTCGGACTTGCCAGGCTCCTTGTGTTTCACCCCCTCGGCATCGCACGGGATATCTAGGAGGCGGAACACGGCCAACGCCTAGTGATTTTAGTCAGCCTGGTTCTGTGGAAGCGAGAGACGACTTAACAGGGAATGAGAGGTACCTCCGGCGTACCAATGTACTTCCTCGTTCCCCTGATTCCGCCCGTCTCGAGGCGACCTTGAGGGTTGATACCTTGGTCCCAGGCGGTTTCGATCCACTCTTGAATTTGGAAAATGGACGGGATAGTACCGTGGAACTGTTCGTGGCCCTGAAGCTTGGCATCAACTATACACGAGGACAACATCTGGATGTTCCGGTAGCCACAGAACGCTCCTACGGGATTGTCAATTTGCGAGTCTTGGGGGTCAGGCTCATCACGGGTCCTAGGACTTACCCTCCCGCTTCAATTTTGAGACATGCTGTACGGACGGATGGCAGAGATAGGCGTACTTTGTCGACGGGCTCTGCTCCAGCAGCAGCGCTAACACAGAGATGACACCTGTTGTTGTTAACCGAGGAGTTGGTATGGTGGGAAAGGGAGGATGTGGCTTACCTTGAGACGTGACCTGGCCGTTCTTCTTGAGCATCACTACCAGCCAGTCCGGCATACGGTCCTCATGTGCGTATTTTCCAAGTTGGGCTTTCTGGAAACTATGAGCCGGGCCCGACAGAACCGATAGGCTAGCAGCCGGAAAGGAACACTTACACCAAGCCGTTTACCGCGGCTGGAATGCCCTGATGAAGTATCCTCATTCTGTGGCCGTCTTGACGACAGAATTCTATGGGCAGTCGATGACCCAGGCATCCTGAGCAGCCGTTTCCACGCCGAGACAGCTGTGGCTTGGCGATCGTTCTTCTCGGGCTCACGGTCCGACCGACGGTGCCTTTCTGCCTCACGATGAGCCCTCGACGGCCCAGAAGGAGGAGTTGCCTCAGTTTTGGCATGCGGTACCGGTACTGACGCCCCTTCTTCCTGGAGGTGATGGCCCGATTCTTCGGAATGGAGCTCAAGGTGGTAGTCCAATTCTTGAAGCAGAAGAATTTCCCCACATCCGTCAATAGGACACTCAACGTATGAAACGTCTTCAGCAGTGCTGGGTCTGGTAGACGAGTTGTCGTCTTCTTTCACACCAACGGAATGTGAGCTCAAGTCCCCTTCACCTTCGGGATGGAAGGTTTCCATGTGCTGGAACTGTTAGTGCACCGAGGAACTACCAGCAAGTCAGACAAACTCACCAACAGTATTTCGTATTCGCCGGTTCTGTTGGCCCCGTTCTCCCAGCCGCAAAAGGGACACACCATTGCCTTGTCCTCGGCCATTTTCTTTGTCCGTGTCAACTCTCTTTGTTCGGACTCGGTACCTTGGCAGCTGGCGCGGTCTCAAAACACACACACCATTGACGGTCGAGCAACGAGATCATAACGCTATCGGGAATTATGGAATGGCTTATTTTGGGCGAGAGGCTGGGCAAGCCCGACCAACCACGCAAAATCTGCGGCAAAAGCTGCGAGTTGCGAATTGCGAACCGCGAACTGCGAGTTGTGCATGAGCGAGCCCATCAGGCCAGCGCTGGCTTGGGTTAGGTTGTTGGGCCGGCCGGCTCTTTCCCCTTGCCTTGCCCTGGAAAGAGACATCCTTTATGCGGTTAGGGTCAAACCCCGCACCGGAGGTTTGGCACCAAAAGGAAAGATTTTAGGTTTCCCCCTGTTTTCGGAGTCTCCGAGTTGCCATCCTGTCTTTCTGCTGTGAATCGCCGGCACCGATACTCATAAAGGTTCCGTAAGTGTAACCCTCGAGGGAAGAAGCTATTAGGTCCCAGGGACGGAAAGTAACCATGGTGGACACGACCATTTAAGACACGCGAGCGAGACAAAGCAACCTTATTGCGTTTAGCGTTTGCTCCACCCCCAGGCCGCTGCGGTCGCATTACCCAAATTAGTTAGCTTGGCCGATTTCCAAGCATGACTCTCCTCTTTTCTGTAAACACTACGAAGACACGGGCAACAGATGGCTCACAGGCGCAGCCCACCAGCATCCACAGCGTGTGTATATCGATGACCGAGAAATCGAACCCAAGGAAGCATGTATGTGCCCTTGTTCACCGGTATGCAGACAATATACCTGCGAACCATGAGGCCTGACCTGGTGACAGGGAATGAGTGAGATTTGATAAGAATTAACTGCTTACTTGCTTTACCCTCTTCCCAGGTTTCTCTGGAACGCCGATTAGCGAACTCTTTTACTACTGCGGCTGTCGGCTTGTAGCCCACGTCCCGGCACTCGCCCCGGGTTCCGACGGTAATTGTAGATCAGACAACTGGTGACTGCCCTTTCCGGACAAATTACAAACCTTGATTTGTCGATTCTATCTCCGAATACTCTTAACTCCATCTCCGCGGGGGCGCTACTTTCGAACAAGGCTTATCTCACTCACGGACCCGCATGTTTGGATCCTGGGAGCCTAGAAAGGGTTGAACAGGCTTCGAATGGCCAAAAGACCACCCCCATTGGCCCCTTTAAAAGGAACTTCCAACGTGTATGGTTCGGAACGAGTAAGCGGTGTGATGGAGGGGCCCCCGGCAGCGGATATCGGCGTGTCTGTAACCGGGTGAGCAAAACTAAGTTAGAGCAGGCTAAGACGGGACCGAGTTCCGCAGGCGACAAGCATGGCACGCACCGGGATGTGTGCACATACATGTAGGTACCATGGCTGGGAAGGCTCGGCTGAAGATAGACTGGCTTACGACAGTCATCCGACCCTTTCCAGTACTCACAGATTCCATATCGTAGTCAAATCAGCCTGTTACACGCAAGGTGGGCTGTGTTGCTAGGGTTGACGACGACCGATCCGGAGGCTGTGTTAAGTTGCTGAGTCAACCACTGCAGCTCGTGATTATAGAAACTTCCTGTCCAAGGCGGCCGAAGAGAAACGTCTAGTTACACAGGCAGCGTTATAGACCCTCGGGGTTAGAGCGGGTATACTGTACGTATTTGCTACTAGAAATGGCCAGTCTCAGCTCGACAAACCTCGCGGGGTGGCTGTATATAAAGTCGAGAAACTCACGATTCGTTTCACTCGCACAACAACTCAAAACTCTTGGCGACGACCATGGCTCAGCCTCTAAAACGAACGTTCCATGGTGCGTGCCCTGAAGAGCCGTTGTGGCCTTGGCGAAAACGGTTAACTCACTGCTTCAGGATGCTTGACATGTCGGCGGAGAAAGGTTAGATGTCTCGGCGGCAGCCCATGCCCCAACTGTTCTAAAATGAACATCGCTTGTCACAGCTCCTTCGACACCAACCTGCGGGTCCGCGTTGCAACAGCAACTGGCCAGAAGGATTTACAAACCAAGTCCCCGACGAGAAAGTCAGATCCTCTCCCGCAAGTCGCCCCAGTTGCCTGTGTTCCAACCCTCTTCGATGGTGGTGTCGCATCCGCCCTCACAGCCTATAAACCTTCCAACACCACCGTTGATACCAAAGCCTGGGGCCTGCAGAACTATCCTTCTGCTCCTTCATGTAACCGCCAGGGGACAGACTTCGACTCGGGCCTGCTTTCCGAGCCGTGGAGCTTCGGCATCCCCCCTCCCGCTAGCCCGAGTTTTCACGTCGCCTCCTACGCCCAAACAGGATTTCCGGCAGCCGAGTCCTCAATATACTCGCCTTTATACTTGGACCCGTCGGCTATGGGAATACCATACTTCCAACCTTCCAGCCCCAGCTTCGGCTCCCACTCGGAGGCTTCATCATTCGTGGATGCTCAGAGTCAGGCAGGGCTGAGGGGGGATGCGTGGTTTCAATACACCGCAGCAAACCACCCGAGGGGTTAAAATGTATACCCCGGAACCTGCAAAGACGCTCAAAGGAAATACAACCCAAACCCGACGATCACCCGAGGGGTATATCTCAACCTATGACGGGAAATGTTGGGATTATCGAAACTGCATTTCCCGGTCTTATTGAATGGTACTTACACAATCTGGGGGACGCAAAGAAACGCTTGCTGTACAATTACCAAAATACAGAACTTGGGAGTCATCGTTTACCAGGTCGATACCTACCTTGGGTAGGGAGTTGGAGAAGATTGACTTCGATATTTGCATAGAATTAAATGAGCTATTTCCGATGTTACACAATAGCTAACTGTCACGGGTATTCGTACCTTGGCGTTATCAATACGGACGCCCTGCAGCAACAAGGAACCCACCCCCCTGGTCCGATCTGTCACCCCACCTTCCCCCTCCACCCCGCCGAAATATTCTGCCCCGCCATTGACTGTATTTACGACACCATCGCCAATTCTGTTGTTGTCGCGGCACTTAGAGATTTGTTTTAGTCGTTTACACAGCAGCCAAGATGCTTGACGTGACCGATTTCAGTATGGCATCCCCTGCCTCACCTATTCCCGTTGTCCAGTTCTAGTTTTCGCATCTCGTAATACCGATTGCACGCGATCATGGCTTGGCGCAGCCCGATGACCTTGCTCGAGAGGCTAACGTCGAGCCCTGATAGTTACCGAGCGCGGCGGCAACCCTGAGAAGATTAGGGAGAGCCAGCGCAAGCGCCATGCCCCCGTAGAGGTCGTCGACGAGGTTATCGCCATGTGGGAGGATCACCGCAGGAGTATGTCGACACCCAAACCTCGCCCTGTCTTTCATCGCTGTCACCAGCCGATCCGCTGACTCTGACTCACCCGGTATACAGCTGCCTACGACGCAACCCAGTGCAACGGCAGAATCAACGGAGTCCAGAAGCAGATTGGCCCCAAGAAAAAAGGCATGCGCCTCTCGAACCGCCCCCGTTTTACTCGACTCTGACTGTGAATGCAGGCTGGGGAGGATGTTACCGATCTTCTGAAGCAAAAAGGTGGAAGGAACCGACTCGTCTTGGGCCGCTCAGGGTGCTGATATGCCGTAGCCGATCTCGAGAAGGAGAAGAAGGAGCTCCTTGCCTCGGCTGCTGAGAAGGAGAAACTCCTGAGGATCAAGGTCAAGACAATCGGTAACCTTGTTCACGACTCTGTTCCGGTCTCGAAGACCGAGGTCCGTGTCCAGCGATCCAGCCCCCTAGAGCCCACAACAGCCTAACGCTTATTAGGACGATAACACGGTTGAGCGCACCTGGGCACCCGAGGGCGTCACCTTTGAGAAGCGCAATGTTCTTTCGCGTAAGGGCAAGACTGCGGTATCGGACCTAGAATTGGGCTGACGAGGGGCTAGATCACGAGGTTCTCGACAAGTTGGACGGCTACGACCCCGAGAGAGGCGTCAAGGTTGTCGGCCATCGCGGGTATTTCCTGCGTCGCTGGGGTGTTTTCCTCAACCAGTATGGTTCCCCGGAACTCGACCTATATTGCGGGCTTTAACAGGACTTTCAGGGCTATCATCAACTATGGTCTGGAGTTTTTGCACGACAGGGAATACGTTCCCCTGCAAACCCCCCAACTCATGCTCCGGGATCAGATGGCGAAGACCGCCCAACTGTCGCAGTAAGTCAGCCTCAGCAGCTACCTCGATTACAAGGCCGCCACTGACCTTTGATGCAGGTTTGACGAGGAACTCTACAAAGTTACTGGCGACCAAGCCGACAAGTACCTCATTGCTGTAAGTACATTATGATGAATCCATGACAAGAACGTGCTGTTCCGTCTCTTCTCCGTCCGGTTGGTGTGGCCACCGCTAACTCGTGACAGACTTCAGAACAACCCATCTCTGCCTACCACAGCGACGAGTGGCTGCAGCCCAAGGAACTACCCCTGAAGTGAGTGCGACGAGATAGCCTGCGACAACTCTCACTAATGTTGTACTAGATATGCGGGCTACTCGACCTGCTTCCGCAAAGAGGCCGGTGCTGTAGGTTCAAGCCACCTACGTATACTGGCTCAATGACTGACCTGCAACAGCACGGGAAAGATGTCTGGGGAATCTTCCGTGTCCACGAGTTTACCAAGGTCAGCCACAACATCAACCGCCCACAGAAGCATATCTGATATGTCCTAGGTCGAGCAATTCTGCATCACCGACCCTGAGAAGTTAGTTGGAACTTACATGTCATGCCGTTTTATCATGTTCTCACATTTATTAGGTCCTGGGAGATGTTTGAGAACATGATCTCGACGTCAGAAGACTTTTACAAGTCCCTTGGAATCCCCCACCGTGTCGTTGCCATCGTCTCTGGGGCTCTGAGTATGTAGCAACCCTTCCCTTTTTTTCCTACCACAGACAGCTAACTAGACTTGCCAGACAATGCCGGTATGTTGGAAAGGTAGAGAAACGCGTGTTGCCTTGACTGCTAACCCATATGAAGCTGCCAAGAAGCTTGATCTTGAAGCCTGGTTTCCCCACCAAGGCGAGTTCAAGGAGCTCGTTAGCTGCTCGTGAGTGCACACACTCTCAAGTTATTTGGCAGTGCTAACTTTGAAGTAGGAACTGCACTGACTACCAGAGCCGTGATCTCGAAATCCGCTTTGGTATCAAGAAGCAAACCGATGCCAAGAAGATCTATGTGCACTGCCTCAACTCGACTCTCACTGCGACAACAAGGACAATCTGCGCGATTCTGGAGAACTTCCAGACTGAAGATGTAAACATGCCAGAACGCAGTCCCACCATTTGTTTACTCCAGAACTAACTCTCCCCTAGGGTGTCAACATCCCCGAGCCGCTCCGGAAGGTAAGACAGAAAGGTTCCATTGTTGGGCATATTGATGCTAATGAGTATAGTACCTGCCTGGAGCTCCCGCATTCATCCCATTTGCGAAGCAGGCGGCTGAAAAGAAGGAAGGCGATAAGAAGGAGGGTCAGAAGAAAGAAATCCCGGTTCGGTAAAGGTCTGGATGGACGTAAGCAGGAGTTCCGGTGTTGGCATGTGAACAACTGGGTCATAAATCCAGTGATGTGACAAGACTTGGGTCGACGAGCCGAGTATATCAGGGGATAGAGGAGCATGGCCTTTCTGTCACCCATTCCGATCCTGTGAAGCTTTTTGTTATGATCAGAAAGACGTGATCATATACTTTATTGCTCTAGCACCCTGTGGGCAAGTAGTAAACGTAAAGCCATTGCTTCTGCAACTGCTGTAGTCCCCATCCTACATCAAACGTTGTCCTCGGCGCAACTGCGCCAAACATTCTGCGAAGATCAACATGAACACCTCCCCGCTGAGGCCATCCCCAAACTGCCTGCCTGTATATGCAGCAACGCTGGCCCTGAAAGCAAACCCTGAATGCACAAATCAACGAACATGTCCAGGCCACATGCAAAGCCCAGAATCGTTACAAGGAAAAAGGGTGAAAGACCAACCAACCAACCCATTATCCGGTCCACCACAGCAAAAACCCCCCTTAACGTAATGCAGCCGGGCATGGACTCGACTCTCCTTTCCTTGTGCCCCAAGCCCCAACCAAAGCATGAATCTCACCATCATTATCTCCCCTCAACCATGGATCCATCCCACCACCCCAAAAGCAAGCAAGCAAACAAACAAACAAACAAAAAAAAAAAAAAAAAACACCGCACCCAAAGACCACACCACACCACACACACATAATCACATAACAACGCACTTCCCCCCACCGGACGGCTCACCGGGGTTCACCGACTTCTCCACCTCGCCGATCAGCAGCTCGAACGACTTGGCCACGTTCTCGTTGTAGCGCGCGCTGGCCTCGGTCCACGCGCACCCGTGCTTGTCCGCCAGCGCCTTGCCCTCCTCGGCCGTCACCTGGCGCTGCTCCGGGCGCAGGTCGCACTTGTTGCCGACGATGCAGATGGGGACGGTTTCGGTGCCCTGTTGGTTTTTGGTGGGTTAGTTGGGTGGTTTGTTTTGAGGGGGAGGGTGGGGGGATGGGGGCTGTGGGTGGTGGGTGTGGTGTTGTTTGAATATTGGGGGGGGGGGGGGGGGTGGTGGGAGGGGAGGTATTGGGGAAGGGCAGAACTTCCATGGGGAGGAGAAATTGAGCATGAGAAATTGAGGAGGGGTCACAAACCAGGTGGTTCAGAATCTTGTCTCGGATCACTTGCACCATCTCAAAGGACTGCAGCGACGAGACGCTGTAGACCAGCATGTACCCGTGAATGCCGATAAAGTGCTTCGAGTTGAGAATGCTGTACTCGTCCTGCCCGGCCGTGTCGACAATCTCGGTCGCGAACTCCTGGCCCTTGTAGCGGATCTCCTTGCTAAAGGTGTTCTCGATGGTCGGGTAGTAGCTCTCGACAAAGTGCCCGTCAACGTAGCGGACTGCCAACGAGGACTTGCCTGTTTGTTCAGACACGCATCGGGTTGTTAGTGCGGGGGTCGTTGGCGGGGAATAGAGGGGAGGAGGGGTGACGAACCGACTGAGCGGCTGCCCACTATGGCAATCTTCCGCTGTTTGGCGAGTGTGGTCGGCATTTTTACGATCTTGTTGTCGCGACGGTAGTTCGAGGTGTTGGTAGTACAAGGTTTGTAAATAACGGTCGCGCCGAGAGATAGTCTGATGCGGTCGGTCTGTATCGTGATGCGATCAGACAAACTCGAAAGTGGCTTGAAACGAGTGTCGAGCCGATTTGTTGAAACGAAAGGTCGCTAAAAAACCCTACTGTTTGGAATTGATCAAAACTGAGGAGGAAGGCTGGGGCAGTTGACACAATGCAGCGAGCCTTGACTCAACCAGAATGTGAACTGAGCTGCATGAAGGGTTCCGCAGCAGGTGTTAGATGCACAAAGTGCGTGAAGGTAATGAGGTAATGTACACAATGGATTCCTTCGGTACCTCCGCAACACAATATGGTCGGCGGTTCCAGGCCTCTCCGAGAGCGATGGCAGGGCGGGGTGGCTACTTTGCCGGGCCGGTTACGTGCCTTGGCAGTCTTGGCGGGGTTCAGAAGCCCCATTTGACAGGGGCCTGGGCGCCCCGCTGCGGCTCAAGCCTGGATCGAATTCATCCAGGCGAACGCCACTGGCTTCTGTGTGACATTTGACTCGGACATGTGACAATTCCAAGCCCCCCAATGAGGGTACCGTCGGCCAACGAACTGACATTTAAAGACTCGGCCTGCAAATAGTTACACGAGAGGAAACTCGAGCAGCAAAGTATTCTTTACGTAGAATGTGAATGCGGCCATTCTAAGCTTGGAATTTGCCGTTGCGTCTATGTGTTTGTGGGAATCCATTCCCTCGTGCCCGTGTCATGTCCCAATGTCACATCCCTTATGCAGTGAAACTGCTGCATCATCATCCCATACCCCCAAAACTACCCCCGAAACTGCCAACTGAAATATCAAAATCAGGATTTCCTCAGACCTGTCCCCTATGCAAGCCAAGTCCTAACGTCATGAGTCATTAAAGCTGCGGGAGCGGTGGGCGAAGGCCGTTTCAACGCAGCACCGCTAGTTGATTTGCGAGGTCCTGGAGACGAGTCAGGGACCCGGATTCCTGTTTCACTCCCTCATTGCCCTGAGCTTCTGCGACCTTGCGATGGAAGGTGATGAACTCGTTGATCGAATCGAGCAGCGGTTGCATGTTCTTTTTCGGGTGAACCAAAACAAACCGCTCCTTGATCGAGGCGGTTAGGGAGAGATAGCCTAGCAGGACCGAGAGATAGCCCAAGGCAACATTGAGTTGAGTTTTTTCCATCGAGTCGGCCTATTCCAACAAATTAGCGGCTGAGACGGGCCAGCGAGGTTTATGGGACTTACGTCAGCTGTCTTCGAGTGGTTCTCTGCAAACACCCGAATGAGCCGGTTCAGGGGCGACCCTGTGCCGTCGCCTGGTTCCTCGAGGCTGCTGGAAGCGGGCGGATAATACACACAGAAATTGATCATGGCTCCCAGCATCATGATGAGAGATTCTAGGACCTTGGACATGAAGGAATCCGCCTTCATCGAGTTCATGACCATCTCGAACGCGCCGCACGCTGATTTTGCAAGACGCCGGAGCAACCCCTTTTCGACAAACAATCGTGAAGCCTCCCCGTTGTGGTTCGTGATGTTGAGAGACAGCTTCAGAGTGAGGTTCTCAAGATCACCAAGTTGGTCAGCTGGCCGTTCCAGGGCAGTCTCCAAAACCTCGGCAACCACCGGGGCATGCTGCCTTGTCCACAGAGGGCCGAGCCGAGACTGCATCGCGCTGACCGAGTGACCCTCCAGTACATAGAGGGCTAGGTAAAAGTCGCAAGATTCTTTTTGATTCGACAAGTCCCAGAAAGCGGGGTTAGAAACACCGTCGGCGAGGATCGAAAACAAGCGGTCCGTAACTGCCTGAGAGAGCACATCGTCCTCGACAGACGCGTGGGTGGGCTGCCGCATAAGGAGATCGAGACACTTCAAGGCCAGGGTCCGCGGTGATAGCGTTGTAGGAGAGGAAGGCTCCCAAACGGGAAGTTCCAGAAGCGAAGATTTGATCATCGCGATGGTAAGCTGGCCGTTTCGGGAGACGTTTTGTTTCCTGTCTTTCATAAGTTGCCCGATGTCGGTTGTATTATCGAGAAGCTTGCCAACAAGTGTAGCTAGGCCTTGCGAGCGAAGCTGCTGTATCAGATGGGCCGACGTGGTAGCGGCGAGAAGGGTGGTGACTATGGCCAAAATTGCATATCCAGAGATCAGGTCCGTTTCGTCGGCGAGCGACCGGAACAGGCTTCCGCCGTCGCTGTGGTTACGAAACTGCTGGCGGAAATCTTTGTGCTTCATTTTTTGAGCAAGCTCGAGCAAGGCGCCCCTCCGCAGAGAAGAGGGCTTGGCTGAGGGCAGGCCGACTCTGTCTAGGATGTCGTCCATCTCATCAGCAAAGCGGCTGTTTGCGCCAGCCTGCCTCAGCTCGTGAATACTCCGAACGGCGCCAGTGTTGCCCGTCTCCTCGTCTTCATCAAGGTATGAGATGGTGTTTACGGTTGAGCTTTTCGTAAGACGCCCAAGGTTAAAGAGCGCGCTTCCTGCCCTCCCGTCACCAATGTCACCGAGCCCACCACTTCCTAATAGCGGGTCATCGTCATCAGCTAGCATGGACCGCTGCTGGGTGTATGTGAACTTTGGGCCGGTCTTCTTAGTCGCTAAAACGGGGCGTGGTAGCGTTTTCGGCTGAGCTAGAACTGATGGCGAAGGTGGGGACGCCTGGAATTGTGGTGGCGATTGGGAACCGAGGATCTCTGACTCGTGTGATGATGTTTCTTCCTCGGATGAATTGATTTCGTCTTGAACCTGCGCCGCTAACGTATCAATTAGGCGCCTCTTTCGGATTGGCTGAGCAGTGGGCTCCTGGCTCGGGGTGACAGCAGCCGGGCCTGGTGGGTTCTTGGTTGTAGGTTTTGAAACAGGCTTTGAAGCAGGCTTTGGAGCAGGCTTTGGAGCAGGGGCAGAAAGACGGATGGGAATTTCCTGCTTCTTAAATCCCGAACTTTTGGAGCTGACACTGAGGTTTTTCAACCTGCGGGTGGTTTTTGCCGAGAACGGCATCGAAGTGGGGGCGCCATCTTTCATATCAATGTCCCGCTCGGGCGTACTACGTCGAGACGCGGACGACGGGCTAGCATCCGGTGCCGACCTCGGGATTTCCTCCTCGCTGATCGGAAGAGGTGACCGGGCGCCCGAAGGGGATGAATCCGGCGTCGAGTAAGGACCGGTAAACTTTCCCTTGTCGGAAGACTCCCGCACAACCCTCCTTTTCTTTGTCCTGGCGGTCTCATCGACCAGCGAGTCAATGTCATAAGGGTCGATCTCGTAGGTCTCGGGAAGTGGTTGACTGTGCGCTTCATCCGCTAGCTTTTGGCGCGTCTCAGGGGCTGGTTTGCGGGTGCCCTGCCGCCCAGCCTTGGTGGCCCCGATGGCGCGCGTCGACAAGCGACGGGGGTCGGGCAATGTTGGGTGCGACTCGGCGAAGGATGACGGAACGGTCGGCGCTGATTCTGAGTGTCTAAGAGTCGCCGGTCTCGTCGTCGTCTCTGCCCTCCGCCTTCCTCCTTTTCCGTAGGTAGCGACTTTCTTCTTCGGGACTAAATCGAAATCGTACACGGAGTCGGTGCTGTCGGCCATCATGATGGAATTTGAGGAAGGACGGACGAGCTACTGCGGGTTGTTGACAAATCCTTGGATATTCCAGTGAACGTATTCCTTATGGAGCAGATGGGTACCGGCGACGCATTCTTCTGCAACGTCTCAGTTGGGACTGAGCCCGCTTCTCGCTACGGTTGTCGCAGCTTCCGCGACGGCCAAGTGACGTGTTAATGGGAGTCAATTCGCGGCCTATGGAGAAATGAAGGGAATTGGGGGAGTAGAAGGGCGTGGAAGCTTCGGTACCAAACGCGCGCCTAGAATACAGTTGGCGAAAGCGGAGTGTGGTTCCTCGAGTTGTTGCGCTGGTGGAACGAGGGATCGTTTGCTGCAATTCGCGAGTAGCCAGCAGCGGTTGTTGTTTGGAAACAACCTCCGGCAGCCTGCGACCCCACCCTGCCGCCTTCTAACATGTGGCCCGTGCACTCGGTTCGAGCCAATCTGTGTGGGGTCAACAGCCGACCCCACTCCCGCAGGGTCCGGAATTCTGACCAAAGCTCACAGATCACCCGAAACTCTCCTTTGGTTTATTTCAGATGAAATTGAATTTCGGGGAGCAGACGGGACTTTGGCTATGATCTATCATAAAGATTAATAGTGACAGAATAGTCTTTACCTCCCGCCACGTACAGGCGGTCCGGGCATTTCAGACTGCCCAGCTGCCACTGTGGGCGTATAGGGTGGACAGTTTTCTCATGGCAGCTCGCAAAACCGCTGTTAATGAGAATAACATGGCTTTGCTTCACAGAGTTCATTGGGATTGACCGACTGCATCATATTGCCTTACTTGTGGGTCACCCGAGACGAAAAGGAAGTCAGCAGGCCAGTGAATACCTTATGGTGCCAGCTTGTTCCAGTCCAGCTGCCTCTGTGGGGTTGGTCTGGATTCCATGTTCGCTTGACCTGCTTTGAGAGCTGGGAGGGGCAGCAGATTCATCGTGTGCCCGGACTGTTTTGTGTACGAACGCCCAACTCCTGCCTGAACGGACCCTCTGCGTTTTCTATCTTTTTGGGTCGTTCTTATCATCGCCCCACTGGAATACAGACAGCCGATCCGGAGTCAGAATATCCTCGCCCTTTATTGAGTGTTTTTGAGCAAAGATTCGACGTCTCGTCCGATCCGCGCATTGCTTCGGCACACGTTCCCTAGTTCAAGTCTGAGCAATAACAGCAATCACCATGTCCGACGTCAAGCCTACTGTCACGCAATGTGTTGGGCCTGTCTATCGCTCCGAGGACCAAAAGCCCACGGCGGTGGTCTCAACCGGGGTAGAATTTGACACCGTCACCATCCTCCCGCAGACGCCCCAGCTCATTGCGTTGCTCTCGTGAGTACTTTCCTTTCTTGGCCCTCCAATGCGCGGGGTCTAATACACCCGTAGGATTATCCGCAACAAGAACACCCAGCGCGGAGACTTCATCTTTTATTCCAACAGAATCATCCGGCTGCTCGTAGAGGAGGGCCTCAACCACCTTCCGACGGTTGAGCACACCGTCACGACGCCGGTCGGTCGCCCTTATGGCGGGCTCGCGTTCCAGGGCAAGATCTGTGGTGTGTCCATCATGCGTGCGGGCGAGGCGATGGAGCAGGGCTTGCGGGAGTGTTGCCGGTCCGTGAGGATTGGTAAAATCTTAATCCAGAGGGACGAAGAGTCGTCTCAGCCCAAGCTCTTCTACGATAAGCTCCCGGAGGACATCGCTGATAGATGGGTCCTTTTGCTCGACCCCATGCTTGCGACGGGTAAGTACTTAGTCTTCGACGCTGTGACCGTGACCGCTTATCGCTGATCACTCCACAGGCGGCTCTGCCATCATGGCTGTCGATGTCCTCTTATCCCGCGGCGTCCCCGAGGAACGTATCCTGTTCCTCAACGTGCTCGCAAGCCCGCAGGGTATCCAGAACTTTGCCACCAAGTTCCCCAAGCTTCGGCTAGTCACGGCGTTCGTTGACCAGGGACTCGACGAGAAGAAGTAAGTGTTTCTACCCCCAACCACGAATGTCAGGCTCACCAATACTCCTCAGCTACATTATACCCGGCCTTGGTGACTTTGGCGATAGGTACTATACCATGTGAATCACCATTATTGGCCCACCAGGAAGCATCTGTACAAGAAAACTCGTAGTATTACAGACCATACTCGACATTGCTCCCGCTCAAGCAAAAACAGTGATGTAAGGTTGATATCGCCCGCGATGATCCCAATCCTGTACCGGTGCAGAAACACCCACACCCATAGGAAGCGTGCGTATCAGTCGTACTCTTCATCATCTACGATACCCTCCCCCGCATAACTGTCCAAGTCTTCGTTCTCGTCTATCCTCAGGCTTGAGTCGGTCGTGCGTTTGCTCCCCGAACCGTTTGCCTCCCGTAATTTCTCGGCCTCGCTAGCTTCGGCGGCGACAGCATCTGAAGAAAATGTTAGCCTCCGTACCACAGCGCGGAATAACCCACTTTATGTCGCATCGTACCTGCTGCGTCGACCCACTCGCTGTAGACGTCTATCGGGGACGAGAGATCTCGAATCTTTGTTAGTTCCGCTTGTCCCAGAACCAGTGGAAGGGTTGGTGGCAGCTTACAGTTGATTCCGCACTGGAACCTCTGTCCGCAGATTTTGCATTCGAGCCGGCCGCATCCTGCTTTCTTGTCGAGCTTAACTTCGACTGACTTCTCATGGTTGCAGAAGAGGCATGTAAAAGTGGTCGGGAGCGGGTCGCGCTGTAGGGAAAACGGGGGTGGTTAGCCTGGGATTGCTGCCAATTGATGGAGAGATGCGCGAGCGGTACCTTCTTGGGTCCCTGCGGCTTGCTCGAGCTCTTGCGCTTGCCCATTGTGATTGGAGATTATTGGTAAGTTTCGTGGTCTGGTTAATCGAAAAGGTTTCGATGATTACGGAAAACGCAGTCCGATTGTTGGATGGTGGGCGTTGGGTGAAGCGCAGGCCGATGGAAGAAATGGTTGCCAAGCGTGCACCTTGCCGTGGGGTATTTTTTCGCTCTCTCAGTTTATACCAGAGTCTAAGACTTGGTTAACACTATATGTCGCTGTTTGAGACTCAAGCACACGTCATGGTGAAGCTCTCGTCGACTGTCCTTTGACCCAGGTTTTCGGTGCAGCCTCAAGCAGCCTTGTGGGGGTTTCAGCAGCCTTGGCCATGCGAGGGAAGCGCGTAGTGGCCCGTGCATACCGTGTCCTTGCTGTGCCCCGCAGTCTTGGGTCCACCTCCGGGTTGGGAAGCAGGGCATGCTGCAGTCGATTCCCTGCATCCTTTTTCCACCTGCAGCGCTTCCATGGCATCGAAGCTGGGTTCCAGTGTTATGGAATCCATCAATTGTTATCGCCCGTCTCTCACATCCCACATCAAAACACTGGTGAAATCAACAAGACTTTGAATCCTCCCAAAACTGCCCAAGCCAACCTGGGCTCGTCTCGAGCTTCTCTCTGTTTCTCACACCGTACATCTAGACCCGAGCTGTCCGCGTTGGACCAGCACACCACAACACAACACAGCAGAGCAGCAACCATCGGAAATGTACTGGCGCGCGGCAGTCGATCCGATTGCAGTACCCCGCCGTTGGGCTTCCCGAGTGGGGCAGCGGAGCATGGTAACAGGGGGTTCTGTGAGCATTGCCGGGTGCCCAACCCTTGCCTATCGATCACCTGCGCAGCTGCCCGGCCAGCACCGCTGCCCGCTGCCGGCGATACCACGATGGCTGCCAATGAAGCCAATTCCTTATCACGGGGTCTCACCTAGGCCCGGAACTTGGCGCATTCCGCCTTCCTGTTCGCAGCTGTCGCCTCTTCTTTCTCCAAGCTTGCCCCAAAGGCTTTGAAACTCCAATAGATTTCAGTCTTCGTAGTTGTTTTCTCACCGCTCTACCTAAGGCACTCAGTTTCCTTGATGTTCTGAACCTGAAAGCTTTCGCCTTAAATACCTACCCACCCCGTCCCTAACGTACATATTATTATTATTACCTATCTAGTTTTGTTCAACAACACCCGCACTTATTTTTTTCGTCTCATCTCGATTCCTTCTCTCGCCGTGTTACGCCCCTCGTCTTATATCCTCGTTGTTCTCCATCAACAACCGCCATGCCATCCAGCCTAGACGAAGTGAAAGAGGCGTTGAAGGCCATCTCATTGGGCCAGACGCAGCTGATGTCTGCCGTTGAAACCGTGTCGCGACATGTAGCTGAGCTGGAGAAATCCCAGGATGAAGGCCGCCAACGCTCGGGTGTGGCAGGGACAGACGGGGTCAAACGGACGGTAACGCCCCTGGCTGGCGGCATCACCCCTTCACCCTCGGCGACGTTGCCGGCCGAAGCGGGCACCCAGACGCCTCCGGTTGTTCCGCAATCACCGGAACTCAAGTCTGCCTTCTCCTCCCGTGTCGTGCTCACCACATATCCCAAGCAGATCGGCATCAAGCCGTTGCCGTTGGAGTGGGGTGCCGCAGATCCGCTGCAGCGTGGCCCCGTCACTGTGTCCCGGGTACCATCAACCATCGGGAAACGGAATGCCATCGGCGCTCACGGCGGCTCGTACTCTATCTACTACGCCTTGGCCGTGGCTAGCAGAGAACTCAAATCCGACCACAGGCCAGACTTTACCAATACCGAGCCTGCCGTGAACATCGGTCCCTTCCCACAATGGGGCGATGAGAAGAAGATTGTGGCCATGGACCCCTGGGGCCATTTGGTACCCTCGCTTTTCGGAGACCTCATCGAGAAAGAGAACGGCATGTTCACGGCTCACTACCACTAGATCTCCTACCCAAGGCTAACGATGTGATAGTGGATCTTCGACCGACCATTGCTATCACCAAGGCGCACATGAAGTTGCCCGAACTCGAGGAGAGTGTGAAGAGCGGGCGGTTGGTTCCTGACGGCAAAGTGTGCCTCAACAACCTTGGCGAGCTCAGTGTAACTAAGTTCGCCGTTGAGCCGGTTTGGTATCTCCCGGGAGTTGCGGAACGGTTCGGTATCGATGAGGGCACCCTGCGGAGGTCGCTCTTCGAGCACACCGGTGGCATGTATCCAGAGGTAACTGCCGCATCAACGTCAGGATTTTTTTCAAGTAAGAAGCGAAACTGATGCAGCATCCAGTTGATAACCCGGTCCGATATCAAGGTCTTCCTGCCCCCTATTGGTAAACAATCGCCCCTCCTCACACCTCCCCGTCCTTGATATCGTCTGACTGGCTGCAGGCGGCCTCACGGTATACTGCTTTGGAGATCCGGCGAACATGTCCGACCCCTCCAAGAAGCTCGCCTTGCGCATCCACGACGAGGTACGCTTTGATAACAATACACTTTACCTAACCGCCCCTGGTACCTTGCTGATATTTCCTGCAGTGTAATGGAAGCGACGTCTTTTGTTCGGATATCTGCACATGCAGGCCGTATCTCATCTTCGGCATTGAAGAAGCCGTCAAGGAGGCACAGAACGGTGGTAGTGGTGTAGTCATCTACTTCCGAAAGGAAGGGAGGGCTCTTGGTGAAGTAACAAAGGTAGGTTATCTCCCAACCTGTACAGTTGCTGCTTCAGAAACTCACGCGAACGCAGTACCGTATGTCGAAACCCTCGGTGCTACCCGGCACTTTACTCCGTACACTATTGGCCATCTAACAAAGATCTGCAGTCGTGTACAACGCTCGCAAGCGCGGGGAAGATCGCGCATCGGATTACTTCAAGCGGACCGAGAACATCGCGGGGGTCAAGGATATGCGCTTCCAGGCTCTGATGCCTGATATCCTGCACTGGCTGGGCATCACCAAGATTGATAGGATGCTCAGCATGAGCAAGTGAGTGGTGCACAACGTGCCCGATTGCGCCCCCTCCCCTAGCTGACGCATTTCGATATCCAGCATGAAACACGATGCCATTGTCGGGCAAGGGTGAGTCAACCTGATCTGCTAGCAGCTCCGAGACCGGTAACGCTGACGGTCCATCCCACAGTATCCCCATTCACGAGCGAGTCGAGCTTCCCGAGTCGTGGATCCCCGCAGACTCGAGGGTTGAGATCGATGCCAAGATCAACGCCGGTTTGTTGCAGTGCTTCCGTCCCGTTTCGGCCTCATTTCTGACTCAAGTGTTCCCCGCAGGGTATTTCACGACCGGCCACCGAATGACAGAGGAGGAGCTCAAGTCGGTGCAGGGCCGGATATGGGAGGAGTAAGCCGAAACCCAAGACACCCGCTGACGAATTAGGGAGGACAGGGCTGACAAGAGACATAGTATCGACCACTGAAGTTTATTGAGGCTGGTCCTCCGCAGCGTCCGAGTTGCAGTCCTTGGGGTACTTAAGCCACTCGTGCCGTTGCGGGCCGCGGGATCGTCTGAGACGGGTTAGCCAATGCCGTTTCAATCCCGTACCACGAGGTCAGCTGGAGCAGCGAGAGATGAGAGCGGATTGGTTGCGGATGGGCTCTCACGTCCTCACAATCCCCTCGAAATGGTTTATAATTGCTGCAAGAGGCATTTTTTCGACGACAACACAGCACAAACCCCCACGGATAAGGCAGAGCAGAGATAGAGAATAAAATGCCTTGCCGTGTCACGCGCTCACTTACAAAGCCACAATCGCGATTCCCGCGCGCGGCTAGGATAGTACCGCCACGGGGAGTTGATTGTCAGCCAACACTGCCCGCATCTATCCCCGCGTCTTGTCGTCTTGCCCCTTGTGTGTTGGGCAGGGGCAGATCTGTCCCTGTCGAGCAAGGCTTGTCTCAATGTCGTGTGCACTCCCACCCCATCTGCAGAACAGCAATCGACAGTACACAGTCTGACAGGAGTGTACATGGTCGTCATGACCGGCTGAAAATATGGAGGTACCTGGCCGAGCCAGCCGAGGAGAAAAGGAGAGTCGCCACTGAGAGTGTGTAAAGTGTCTCGGTTTACGCCGTTGGTTCCCCACCTGAGAAAAAAAGTAAACATCACAATTCATCATCAAGTCGTCAGACCATCGAGTGCCCCTCTCGAGCCCCTCCCGCTAGCAACAGCTGAGCACCATGAGCTGCTCTCTCTTCCCAAAGGAAACTTGGACGTTTCCTCCCGCTTTTCTGGATATGTATATGACGTGATTCTGCATTCGCAACCCCCCTGTCCTCAATCAAAATTTCGCTTTTTTGTTGCTTCTTACCCCTGTCCGTCTGGTTCCGGCGTGAGCTCCAGCGTCCTGAGGCGTTCCAAGCGTTCCAAGTCTTCTCAGCGTTCTAAGCGTTCTGCGCTAATCACCAAGCGTCCCATGGGTTCAATCGGAGCGCTCGATCGGAAACTTTCCTGTGACATCGGACGGAAACCCCGGAAGGAAGAAACCCGTTTTTTGGGATGAACTGGGGTTCGAGACTCTGTTTGCTTCATTCTCGCCCTTTTTTTTCTTGGTTCTTATCCCTGGCCGGATTATGGTAACACAACCCGGATCCGGGGGACAATCTTGTTTGGCTCGGGGGAAACGGTCCTGGGGGTTGATGATTCACGACGAGAATTGGCAATGGTATCATTCGTGGGATTGAAGTTGGGGGAATGGGTAAAATCGCGCAGGTTAAGTTCTGTCCGGCGGCCTGCTTTGCTCTCATCATCATTCTAGTAGGACTGGATAACCCCCCCGTCCCCCCTGGCAAAGCCGGACATGGCGGTGTTGTGTTGTCTGGGGAAAGTTCCCCACGTTCCGCGTGGGAGCAGGGAGCGGATGTGAGCGGCGGCGGGTGGGCGGTCACAAGAAGCCGGGGATCGAGTCGAATCCGGCGATCGGTCGCTCGGCCCCTGTTTCTTGTGGTTTGCCGGTGAGACTTTCTTTGTCCCCCCCCAACGCGCGTTTTAGAAAACAAATCGCGCCAATGCCGGTGCCAAAGCCAATGCCAAAAGCCAATGCCAATGCCAATGCCGGGAAGAAGGCGAATGGGGGGACACGTCCGGAACGGATTGTCCATCATCCCACAATCAATCCCATCCCGCTTGCCGCGGTCCCACGAGGTCGGGGTGTGTGGTTGCGTTGCAGCACCGGTGAAGAAAATTCCCATACGAGAGTTGGTGGGCGGGTAATCAAGCCGATATTGTAACGAGATCTGGAACTGTCACGAGGTCAGGGGCGGACAGCGATGGATCGCGTCTTCTCCTCAATTCTCAACCCCAAAGAGCTTAGCTGCGTCGGCGCGTTGCTGGGACGGTCGTTTAGGACGTGCATAACGGTGGAGGGTTGGGGATGGTGCGCTGACGATCACCGCCTTCGTGCCTGGGATCAGGTTCACCTTGGGGATTGGGCCAGCCGCTGCCAGTGTCCTTCCTGGACGGGCAAGACGGGTATGGGTAACTAATACTGATCAAGTTACGAAGTACATTACAAAGTATGGATGTACCTGGCGCACGCTGGCCCACACCCGCCGTCTTGGCTAAGTCTGGAATACCATGAATACCTGGGCCAGGCGATCCAGGTCGCCAATCGCCGCCAGACACCCATGCACCGCCTGCAGGGTGCAGCTCCAGAGCGCCTGAAGTGTCACGACTTGAATGGCTGGCGATGGTTGCCGTACTCCACTCGGTATTGTCTGGAAGCCTGACGGGGCCACCCTTGGCGCTCCTCCCCGCCCTGCGGGACAGTTGGACCACCAGTGTGTGCAGTGCAGGTGTCACTTGAGGCGCGTTGGCTTGTCTGGCTGGATGCCCAAGATCCCGAGCTTGGGACGGGTCAGCAGGAAGTGTGTGCCAGAAAGTGTGTGGTGGTACCTCGTTCGTGTGGCTACGGCCCGCGGCAAGCCAGGTGGGTGGGTGCTATGGGGAAACAGCCATCTCATCAGCAACCAATATCTGGATGGCATTGTGTCAGGCAAGCCCGGTCGCCCAAGCAGGGTTGGTGGTTGCGAAGTGGCAGGTCTCGAAGGCCCAGGCCAGCCAGGGGACAAGGCCAGGCATCGCCGTCCCACCCGCGCTTTGCCTTGGTGGACAACAGATCGGAAGGGCTTAGCCTCCCACTCCTTGCTAAACAACTCGTACCATGGACTGCCAAGTGGCAATGTTGCGAGTGCCGTCACTGAAACCGTCACTCTCCGGCATTGAGCGGATTTGCATTTCGGCCCAAGTGGGTTTCGTTCTTAAGCTTCTCATCAGCCTTTTGAATGTCGTGCCCCTCTCCTCTCCCTTCACTTCTACTCTCAGCAATCTGTAATGAACGATCCATAACCCTCGGCGGGTTTCTGAATTGTTAGCAACAACCACTTGCACCAACCAACAGCCAACCACCCACAGCAGCACATTACCCCAGCAACCTCCGGCAACCCCCCAAAACCATCTTCACAATGGGTTCAGTCACTTCGGAGTCGGTTCGCATGCAGAGGAGGGATTCGTCGGATCGGTGCTCCAGCACAAGGAGGCCAAGACTTCTTAGGGCCACCGCGACGGAGCCTTCCATCACAACCTCGAACGCCAGCCCCAATGCTCTCGCGACTCAATCTGGCCGGCGGGCGACGGAACTGTTGAGCCGGGTGGCCTTTGTCTCCGGCTCACCACCGGAAACGGTCCTCAGATCACCGGCCATAATGTCCACGCCTTCATCCATGTACGAGAACATGGACCGTCACGGCTCGCTGTCATCCTCGCCCGATAGCAGCCCGGATGCCTTTGATGAATTGCATCCCCATCCATGTACGTCCTTGCCATATTGTTTTGACAGGAGACATTGCTAATTGTGGACACAGTCTCTGGACGTTATTTCAGCTTCCCCAGCTTCGACCTGTACGAAGCGAACCAGCAAGACGACGAGAAGTCGGAGACCAAGTCGCCTTGAGAGACTCGGTCTGAAGGGAAGGCCGAGGCCAAATGTCGATACAGGTCAACAACATGACCCCGACATGACTCGGCCGCGGAAATCGAACGTAAAAAGCAGAACCCCACGTCCACGCTTCTTCACCCCCAGAGACAGGAGCGCCGCCATTCGATGCGATGCGCACCACGTCAGGGACACCGAACCACCACCGCCACGTCACGAAAACGTGGCAAAAGCCCCCGAAACGGGCCGTAATGGTCTCGGTTGGAAAGCAAAGCGAGAGTAGTACCTTTAAGGAGGAACACTCTTCATGGTCGTGGATTTGTGAACGGAGCGAAGGAGAAGCCTCAAATCATGAAATTCTCGGTGCTCTGGGAATGCATCTTTGAGAGTCGGAACTCGCCGGGTAACGGATAGCGGTCGCAAGGGGCCAAAAAGCCCGTGATACGCCGTGGGCGTTTTGGGAGGCTCGTGTATGGTTTTGCCCTTGTGGCACATTCGATGTGGATTGGGGGTGGGGAGACGAAAAATGGAGAAACGGAGCGAGATTGGTTATGAAAATGAAGTTATCCAATGCAAACAGATATTGCAGAGAGCGATTTCCTCACTGACTCGTCGTTGTGTTTTGTGAATCCGGATGTCTGTATCATGTAACCTGCAACGATTTGTGGTGCAAGTTGACGCAAGAACCACAAGCTAAAAAATGAATGCTTAAGAGTCAACCATGATTCGCTGACCTCCTTGTTTTGTGTTCGTGTATGTGCATTTCGTCGGAATGTATACGGGGCGTGTGTCGCGACTACGTTGTCCACTTTCGGACCGGCGTGGGAGCGAAAGAAACTGTCTCTCAAACACGGCTGCTCTGAACCTCCATTCTTGGCCTTGACGACGACCATGCCGACAAGCAGGCAAAGACGCACGGACCATCGAGCCCTAAGCTCCGAGCAGCCAATTGTAATGATTTTGATGGGCCCCACATCTCTAGTTTTTCCGCTGGTGGGCTGCGCCCACACAACGAAATCACAATTTCGACTCGAGCGAAGAAACCCCCAAATTTCGTGACCTCGATTCCACGGTCTCCATCACTAACAAAGCAGCACATCTGTCCCGCCGTTGACATAGCTGCTCGTCAAGATGGCTGTTGGCAAGTACGTTGCGCCCCAAATAACCGATTTTAACGCGAATTGCACGACTTCGAGCAGCCGCCTGGCTTTTGGTGGAATTTCCGATGGCTGATACCCGACCGCAGGAACAAGAGACTGTCTAAGGGGCAAGAAGGGCCTCAAGAAGAAGGCCCAGGACCCCTTCACCCGTAAGGACTGGTACGGCATCAAGGTGAGTCGCTATCCTTCAGATGATTGCTTTTGGCATGCCCAGAAACTGACGTTTCTCGAATCCTAGGCCCCCGCGCCGTTTGCCATCCGAGAGTAAGACCCCGCGCCCGCGAGACGCATACCGCACGAGACTGCTTCGAACTCGGAACGGCTTCTAACATGATGATCAGTGTCGGCAAGACCCTGGTCAACCGCACCACCGGTCTCAAGAACGCCAACGATGCCCTGAAGGGTCGCATCGTCGAGGTCTCGCTCGCCGATCTGCAAAAGGACGAGGACCACTCTTTCCGCAAGATCAAGCTCCGTGTAGATGAGGTCCAGGGCAAGAACTGCCTGACCAACTTCCACGGTCTCGACTTCACCTCGGACAAGCTCCGCTCGCTCGTCCGCAAGTGGCAGACCCTGATCGAGGCCAACGTTACCGTCATGACCACCGACCACTACCTCCTCCGCCTTTTCGCCATTGCCTTCACCAAGCGCCGCCCTAACCAGATCAAGAAGACGACCTATGCCGCGACCTCACAAATTCGGGCCATCCGCCGCAAGATGACCGAGATTATCCAGCGCGAGGCCTCCAGCTGCACCCTTACGCAGCTCACCTCCAAGCTCATCCCTGAGGTTATCGGCCGCGAGATCGAGAAGGCTACTCAGGGTATCTACCCGCTCCAGAACGTATGTGGTACCGGCGCGAGAGTGTGGGGGGGCTACGGCAGGGTAGCTAACATGGGGAAACAGGTCCACATCCGCAAGGTCAAGCTGCTCAAGCAGCCCAAGTTCGACCTCGGCGCCCTGATGACGCTGCACGGCGAGTCAAGCACCGACGAGCAGGGCCAGAAGGTTGAGCGGGAGTTCCGTGAGCAGGTCCTCGAGTCGGTATAAGGGTTGTTGTTATTGGGAACGCACTGGGCAGGGTTTTCATCAGCAATACCTCACTGGGGCTTTGGGCTTGCTTTCGTTGCATTTGGCGTGGTATCATGGTACAGTAGTCAAGGTAACGATTTTTCCGTCTACGATGGCGGAGCGCACGGAATCAAAAAGGATTACAAAAAGACCGTGACACGACCAGCAACGGCATATCGCAGCGAGGGCACTAAATTCCTTGACTGGACGGTCTACGGTACCTAATGGCGGGCGCCTGGTGACGTGTGGTGGGCTGTGAGCAGTCGAACGGCGGGACAATTGGGAGACATGGCAAGGGCAAGGGCGCGTCCAGCTAGAGTTTTAGCCAATTGTCACATCAACCAACCGCCGTCGGGCCCAACCTCTCATGATTGTTTTTCGGCTGCTCTGTCTTTGCATGGCGTGGTTACGACGAACGGAAGGAGGTCATGTCAGTAGAGACCGTTGACGAGATGGTGTTGCTTCCGTGTCCCTTGGAGTTAGTTCCATCGATAATTATTGTATGCTGGTACAGTGGCTGAGTGGGTATCGCTTGCTACGAATCATGAGGCCCTAGGTGATATCCAACTTTGCCATTAATGTGGAGACTGCACGCCACACGATCATCGTTTGGTTAAACAACAGTACTTTAAGTGCAGCCTAGGGGTTTATGGAAGGTATATACAGCTCTATAGTTGGTCATGTCCAGTATGAATACAGATAAAGGGCATGACTGCATAACACAATTACAATCCAAACACCTGTTACTCCTTGGGCTCCAGGAACCGTACCACGGCTATCACTCGCCGTTAGCACAACCATAAACTTCGCAACACACACACCTCAGGACAGCAGCACTTACCATCTTTAAAAGCCTCGGGCTTCTCCGAAATCACCCAATGCCCCGCCTCCACATCGACCAGCTCAAACAGGGGGAAGAACTGCCCGATCAGCGGGATCACCTCGTCGGGCACGTACTTGCTCTGGGTGCCGCGGACGAAGAGCGCGGGCTTCTCGAAGCGCACCTCGCCGGGGCGCTTGAAGGGGAAGTCGCCGAGGTGGTCGAGCGCGCGCGCCAGGATGGACAGCGGCACGCGGAACTGCTGCGTCTGGCTCGTCGCCGGCGACGGCCGGTGCAGGTTGCCCAGTAGGAACTGCCGGATCGCGATGGAGGGCTCGTAGGGCGCCAAAATCGCGTCCGCTTCGGCTTGTCGCGTTACCTGGGCCTCGTCGATCTTCTTCATCCCTTGGATGTACCACCCGAAGTCGGACCCCAGGCGGGCGTCCACGGGGGCGTTGTCGACGGCGATGAGGTTGGCGACGAGGTCGGGCGAGTGCAGGGCGAGGGTCATGGCGGTTTTTGCGCCCCTGTTGTTTGGGGGGCGAAGGGGGGGTTGGGGTGAGCTGGTCTGTACATGTGCCTGCTGGCTGTGAAGGGTTGGGAGGGCCTGGCTTACATCGAGTGGCCGATCAGGGTCGGCTCTTTGAGGCCGTGTTGTCGGATGAAGTCGGCCACATCGGCGGCCATGGCGGGGTAATCATGGCGGGGATCATGAGGCGAATCGCCGTGGTTGCGCAGATCCTGTTATGGGTGTCAACGAGGGGACTGGGTGGATTAAGTGAGGCCTCTTGTTACTTACCACAGCGTAGACATGTCGGCCTAGGTCACGAGCCAAGACTCTGTTACCATACTAAGTCAACTAGGTTCGTCCAAATTGTGTTGATGGTCGATATGGGAGGCACTCACTTACTTACGGTCCGGTTGTTCTTCTTGGACCCGAACAAGCCGTGCATAAAAATGATTGGCGATGTTTGCTTGTCGGCCACGGGCTTTGCTGGCTCATGCAGGTCGTATGCGAGTGAAACTGTCGAAAATGGGGACGAGGCTTGCACGCGGGCCGCGAGAAAACTCCCGGACGCCGGACCCGATGCCGAAACCGGGACCCGAACCCGAGAGACGCACCCGGAGTATGCCTGCCGGAAGGCAGAAGTAGACGGTCTCAAAGTGATCATGGCTGTCGACTGTATTTGGACTTGAATGAGTGTATTCACAACGCCAAACTCCACCGCGCTGATTTGTCAGATGACGGAACAAGGAAGTCTGAAGATATGACAAGCCAAAAAATAATAGGTTAATTCGACCGAGGGAACCGAAGCCGCCTTTTTCGAACCGTTTCAATTGCCCCGGTTCCATGCAACTGGAAAAGCCAAGCCATCACAAAAGCTCCCCCTGGAGCCCTGCCTTGCCTGCCCGTCCTGAGCTGTCCCACTTCTCTTGGGTTCACCCCACAAAAATCGTTCAAAAATTGGCCAGGAAGTGCCCCGCAGTTGACCTCCTGCCACCGCAACGCGACAGCAGACAGCAGTTGATTGACGGTCGTAGCAGCTCAGGCTCAACCCACCATCCCTGACAAGCAACCTAATAAACCCATACCAAAGCCAAGCCAAGCACAGAAGCCAAAGCACAGACTCTCCGGTTCTCCTCCCTCGGAGAACCCCAGACTGCTTGAATGCGCAAAGGCAACGCTAAACGGTCCTCAGTCCCTTCTTTCCCACCGCCATCATGGGAGACACCGCCGTCGTCGCTCTCAACTCCCTCCTCCGAGGTGCGTCCATCGACGACCACGCCGAGGCGCTCGACCTCGCAAGCGCCGCCGTGCTCGCTGCAAAGGGCCGTGGCCCCCACTTGGTCGCGGCCCAGCACACGCGCGTGGTGGCACTTTTGAACCTCGACCGCTTCGACGATGCCCTGCGTGTTATTTCCGAGGGTGGCGATACCCTAGCTGCGACCTGCGCGTTCGAGAAGGCCTATGCACTCTACAAGACGGGCGATTTGGATGCCGCCGAGGCTGTGCTACAGGATGCGGGCGTCAGCACCGGGAGGGCGCAGAGGGGTTTGAAGCACATTGCTGCCCAGGTGGCTTACCGCGCCGAGAAGTTTGACCAGGCCGCCACCATATACCGGGAGCTCGGGGCAGGTCAGGGCGGGGCGGGCCATGGCGAGGAGAACGACCTGCGGATCAACCTGTCGGCGACGAATGCGCAGCTCGAGTGGCAGGGTAAGAGCTGGGCGGTGCCGGAGCAGGAAAAGCAGCCCGGAAGGGAGGATCTGGAGGCGTTCGAGACAGCATACAATGCGGCTTGCGGATGTATTTCCCGCGGGGACTTTGCTAAGGCTGTTGCCCTCCTCAAGCGTTCAAGAGATCTGTGCGAGGCAACAGACGAGCTAACCGAGGAGGAGAAGAAGGCTGAGCTGGTACCCATCGTCGTGCAGCAGGCCTACGTCTTCACAAAACTCGGGAAACTGGCCGAGGCCGTGGCCCTCCAAAACTCGCTCAACCTCGATGAAACCCCGGATTCTTCGGCCACGGTGGTGGCTCGAACAAATGCTCTCGTCCTTCAGGCCGAAAGCAACCCCTACATGGCACAGCGGCTTAGCGAGTCTCTACCGGAAGGTAAAGGGAACGACAGGTTATTTGAGTACCAGAGCTCTGTTCTTCGCCGCAACAGATATGTCCTGAGTCTTCAGGTTCAGAAGTTTCCTGGCGTTGGGAAGTCCACTTTCAAGATCCTGTCCAAGGAAGCGGTCCCGGCTATTTCCAGCTCCAAGTGTGACCTTGGGATTCTCGGCGCTGCAGCCGCTTCCCAGCTTCAGACTGGTCAAGAAGCCCTCCGCCATGTTCTTCCACTGCTTGAGACCAGGCCTGACGACGTCGGCCTCCTACTCACCGTCATCCAACTCTACATCCAACTCCAAAACCCCGGACCTGCCATCAACCTCCTCGAGACTTTCCTCAAGCGCCTGGAAGCTGCCACAACCCCCGACCACGCTGATGTGCGTTTTGCGCCTGGCTTGATTGCCCTAGCCGTGTCGCTCTACCGCACTCAAGGCCGTCATTCGGCCATTCGCAACGAGCTCGCCAAAGCTGCGGCACACTGGCAAAAGAAAACGGGGTCCGCCGCCAATGGAGCAGGCACTTCTCTTTTACGCGAAGCAGGTATTGAGCTTCTCCGCTCGTCCCACCCCGCCGACCTCGCCTCGGCAGGCGAAGCCTTCGCCCACCTCCTCGACGCTCAACCTGGCGACCGCATCGCTAAGGCCGGTCTCGTCGCCAGTCTCGCAACATCCGATTTCTCCAAAGTGCAACCCTACCTTGACGCCCTCCCCCCAGTCGAGGACCTCACCCGCGGCGTGGACGCTGCCGCCCTGCTCGAGGCAGGCGTCGCCACCGCTCCGGCAGCCACCCACGCGCAAGGCAAAAAGCGGGCCCGCGAGGAAGACGAAACCGGCAAGGGGAAGCAGCAAGGGCAGCCAGCGAGAAAGCGCAGGAAGAGGAAGCTGCCCAAGTCGTACGACCCCAGCAAGCAGCCCGACCCGGAGCGGTGGTTGCCCTTGCGGGACCGCAGCAGTTACCGGCCCAAGGGCAAGAAGGGCAAGAAGCGGGTGGCCGACTCCACGCAGGGTGGTGTGGTGCGCGAGGAGGAGACCCTCGAGCTGGCTGGCGGTGCGGGCTCCGTGAGGGTGGAAAAGGCACCTGCGTCCGGCGGCGGCGGAGGAGGGAAGAAGAAGAAGAAGGGCAAGAAATGAAATGGGCGCTTCGCTCACTTCCCTTGCCAGTTGAAAGAATAAGACAATGTTACCCCGTCTTCTAAAGGCCCACGCTTTTGGGGGTCCTCCCACAATGACACACAAGCAAACGCTTCTGCAAAGGGCCACAAAGGTGCCACGACACGGCTTTTGAATTGCATAAAGACTGCTCAATAGTACGATACCGTAATTTCCTACCAAGAGGCAAAAACCATGTATCCCCCCCCACCCCGTCCTTGCGTGCGCCGCATCTCCATCTGCCCAGCCAGCCAGCCTTGTCCATCACCCAAGCAACCGAACCAGCCAGCCAACCAACAAAGTAAACGGACTTGCGGGTAGCCAGCGGGAAGTGAAAACAAAAACACCAACGCTCGTCGCACACCGACTGACAGACATATCGACGTCCCAGTGATGGGAAACCCACACAGTTTTTTAACGGTTGGCCCCTTTAACCCCCCAACTGCCAACTGCCACCGCCCGCCCCAATGTGATAACAGCGAATGATCCCACAACACGACTGGCCTTTTCCGACAACCACTGATCAGCAGCCGATCCTCGAGTATGCCACCCCGGCCAGCCCATCCCCATCATATAACCCACCCACCCACCAATGAAGGAGAGAAAAAAAAAAGCGAAGACGAAGAGAAGAGAGTGACACATATTAAAAGGAGTGATAGTCGTGCGTGGGGGAGACAGACAGAACATCCCACGTCTCAATGCCCAAGCTATTGCCCGTAACCTGCTAACCCGGTGAACAAAAAGAAAAAAAAAAGTAGAAAGAGAAAGCAAGAAAAAGGGAGTGTATGTTGTGTCTTCTGGAAGAGCCAGATAGCCTAGGCCCTAAGAGGGCGTAGTCGAAATCTATAAACGAGGAGGAAGAAAGGGAACGAAAAAAAAGCCTTGGTTTCCGCGTCGAGCCGCCTTCACTCATTCACCATATTTTCTCTTCTCTTGCCTTTGCCCTGGAGACGCGCAAACGTGTTCGCGTCACGGTACATTAATACAATGATATGTGGGAAAAAAAGAGGAGAGACCTGTATGTCGTAAACCGAATCGAAAGGAATGAAATCGTGTGGGTGAGTTGTCATATGGTAGGTAGGTGGGTTGCGGTTCGCGACATGCGGATTCCCTCTTAGGCACCAACGGCCTGCAATGGCGGGCTCGGGAGCCGATCGCTGCCTTCGGCGATGTCGTTGTGCTCCACCTCCACTTCTTTCCCCTTTGACGCCTCGATGGCCGGCGACGACGGTGGCTCGGGAGTAAAGAACACCGTGTTGCGGCCCTCGCGACTGGGCGGCGGGCTGAGCTCGAAATACTCGACACCGTCCGTGTCTCCGTTGGCATTGTTCCCCAGCTCCCGTTCTTGCTCCTCCTCGCCGTCAATAGGCGGGAGAGGCGTGCGGTGCCCATCAGAGAAACTGACCGCCGCGTCGCTGTCCTCATCAGACGGCAACGCAAGGTTACCATTCATGCCCCTGGCGGCGGAAGAGTATTTCCTATGCAGCTCCCTGAAACTCTTTGCCGTGGCGGTGCTTGCACTGGCGGCGGACCCGCGATGCTCGCGATCCCTCATGGACCGCGCAGACAAGATGGACTGGAAATCAGTGCCTTCTGTTACACCAGTGCGGCTGCTGGATGAATCGTCCCGGTGCAGCCGCTGGCGGATACGTTCCTCGGCCGCGAGGCTCTGCATCTGAAGCTCGTTGCCAAAAGTGATCACCGAAGCCTTCTTCCCGTGCACCACAAATGATCCGGTCCCCCGAGGTAGGACATCGGGGGCATCCCGGTTCGCGTCGTCAGACAACGTGGCATTCGAGGTTGAGTCCTTGGCCCTGCGATGCCGGTGATGCGAGATGTGGCCAGCGCTTTCCCGGAGCGTGCGTTGTAGACTGCGGCGAATCTTGCTCCTCTCGCTTCGGTCGGCGGGAGTGCCGCTGGAGGGGCGCTCACGACGCTCGGGGGTCTCCTCCCCGTCCACGTTCTCGTTGGTGCTCCGGTGGTCCGATGAACGTGATGTTTCGGGCTCGAGAAGCCCGGCTTGTTCCAACAGGCCCCGCTCGCCAGCATCCACGTCATCCGACTCTTCGAAATCGCGCTTCTTCGGGGAGGTGGATGGCCCAGCCTCGTTGTTTGACGGCGTCCCGGGGATGGACGCATCCGATCCAATCGCGGTCGAGACCGATGTCTTCCTCGGGCCACGGTGATCGGATGCGGCGCCTGGTGAAACCCATGAATCTTCTTGGCTGACGCTCGCACTAGTAGGTGGTGTTTGAAAGACCTCGGTCACCGGGGAAGAGCCATCTTCTGACCTCGCAGCGACGGAGGATGACCTTGTCAAGGACAGTTGTTCTGGGGATCGTAGGCTCTTTTGAGAAGCAGAGAGCTGGCTGAGCTTGGACTCTTCCCGGGTGAGAGTCTTAGCCGGGCCATCCATTTTCGTGTCTGGCGGAAGACCGAGAAGTTGACGTTCTTCCTCCATATCAAGCTGCAAAACATCGCGATGGCATTTCAACTTCCAGATCTCCATGCGCGTCCATTTGAGTTGTGCCGCCATGCGTGCCGCTGAAAGCAACATCTGGTCTCGTGTCTTGGGCGATATCGGGGCGAGTATTTGAAGATGCCGCGAGTTGCGAAGCTGAGACTCGAGAACTGCCTCGACTTCCTTCAGCTTCTCGTCGGCATCGATGATCTTCTGGCGCATGAAATCTCGCCGGGCGGCCAGAATATCCTGAGCCATCTGGTGGTCGATCCGACTGCGGGTCACCGTCACTTCGCCCGAGGGAGTCTGGATGACCTGAACGTCGCCACTCCCGGATCCCCTGATTGCGCGCCGGCTTTGCCCGTCGTAGTTGCCTCCTATGACGCCTCGCATCCGAACGCCAGACGTCCTGAATGCGGCGGCGTAGTTGAGCTTGGCGAGCCAGTCGTTCATCTCGTCCTCGTCCTCGGCTAGGAGAACCTCCTCAAGCCCGCCATGCCTGACATACACGAATGCGTGCTTGTGCTTGTTGTAACTAGAATCCAGCAAGGCCACCGCGCCGTCTGTCGAGATTAGAACATCGGGCTTGAACTGATCCAGGGGCGGCTTGAAGATGCACGGGTCGCTATCGTGGCCCTTCTTAAGGTGATCTCTCTGTTGGTGCATCAACTGCTTAATCCACGTGGTGTTGCGGAAGAAGTAGAGGTGAGCACCGGTAAGGATGGCACCCCACTCTTGCCATGGTGATCTTGTCTTCTTCTTCTTAGCATCCTTCCGCCACAGCAAGCCGACCTTGGTGATCTTGATGTCCACGATGCCAGGGTGGGCTTGCTCCGGGTTCGTAACCGTCTTTTCCGTCATGAAAGCGTCAGGACGTGACCTTGCCGAAACTATCTGCAACACACCGGTCTTGAAAAAAGTTCTCTGGAGTTCCTTCATGTTAAGGGCCTTGACAGTCCCCAGGTAGCCGTATGGGTCATCCAATTGCATCACGTCCTTCAGATTGGGCCGGAGCAAGTCCAACTTATGATCGATGATAAGCGTGTAGGGATCAACCGGCTCCTTCGCCACTCTTTTGGCGGGATCCGGAACGGCGTGTGGAAATATGGACTTCTTGCGCGCTTTCTGCGCAATTATCCGTTCGCCGTTGATATCCAAATCATCCTCAACGTGGATGAATGGGGTGTAAGTGATGTTGTCGTAAAAAACCTCCAGGATGTCATCGAAGATGCCCTCCCCGTGCGTGTTCTTCAGGTAATCGGCCTTCTGCATCTTGTGCTTGTTGTTTTTGTTGAACACATCGGTGTGGAGGATGAGGAGAGAGAAAGCGATGAAGTAAGCTTGATCTGGCGATGAGTAGATCCCGGGGTTGCATTCGTGGTACCGGTTCGCAAACGCCTGTACGAAACGGTCGATCTGTTGCGTCTCCTTTGGCAACTCTGCTTCCATCAGAAGCTTTCTCAGCGCCATGTCCATTGGGTCACCAAAGAACAAGAAGCCCCGCATATAACTCCGCAATACGGACTGCGAAAATGGGTCGTTGTTCTTCGAGAGGGCAGCTGCCACTACGCTCCTGCTAACAACATCGAGGAGACGTTCAAGGTATTTCGCCGGCGTGTCATCCTCTCGGCGCTCCGGAAGATTAACGGACCCGCGAGGAAGTTGCAGAGAGTTGTTTTTGGATGTGCTAGAGCCTGGCGTCATAGGGGTCAATGTGCCTTGCCGAGATGCCGCCATGTCCGAGCCCTGGCGTAGCCGGCCGAGACCAAGAAGATCGCTGAAGCTCTTTCGGCCCGTCGATATCGAGGTCCTTGTGGTCGGAGGAGCTAAGTGATCCTCTACTGAATCCCGTGGGGAATTCCTTCCCAACGAGCTCATGGTCGAGGACCTACCCCTTCGATGTATATAGCTCCGGGTTGGTGAAGATTGCCCAGATTGCCGGGAGCTGGGCCGGAAGAGGGCCGTAGCCGGGGATGCGGCCGGCCTTCCCAACATTGCGGCCCCTGGATTCGTGGGAGGTGGTGTCGTCACCCCGTTCCTCGACGGCGCCCTTGACTGCGTCGGAGTGAATTGGCTGCCCCGTGAGGCATTGGCGCCAGACCGGTCCGATGCGGCGAAAGACGAGTTAGAGAGATTTGAGTCCTCTGCGAAGGATGGCTTGCTCTTTGGTTGGAGGTGTGCGATAGGAAACAAGGGCGTCGGCTGCTTGGGTTTCCTGCGCGGAAGTCTAAAAAAGGTGGTTGTGGTGTGAACTGTGTGGGTAGTCGTCGTGGTAGTGCCATAGACCCTGTCCCCCGAACTGGCATCCGACCTCGAAGACTCGGACAGCCTGTTGGGAGGCAGTGCCAATGCCGACGAGCGCTCATCTCCATATGGTGGCGGCCCGTGGGCGTGCGAGAACGACGGGCGATTCGGTTCGTCAAACGACACACTATGTTCAGGGACCCTAGATATCCGCTCGTGGCCGACGGGCCTGCCGTTCGCCTCGTTCGCCTCGTTCGCCTCATCCGTCCGAGAAAGTTCGCCAGATCGACGTAGTCGCCCAAAATTCATCCGAGACGTCTTCTTTCGAGGCCCGACAGTATTGAAAGTCGGGGCTGTCGTGATGATTTCCGGAGCTAGAAATTTGTGTTAGTACCAATACCTCGAAGCTCGGTCTCTGTGCGTTTCGGGGGGCACAGCGCGTAATGCGAAAGAGTGACACGTACGGCGCGGTACTGGTGGGGGTTTCTGCGCCGCGGCATGGAGTTTCGCCTTCGCAGCCAGCTGAGAGTCTGACGCGTTACGAAACCTCAGCATCGAAAAGCGTCGGCGTTTGTGAGAGTGGTCGGAGCCAGCGACCGACGCGGGCCCATCGACGGGTTCGACTATGGAAGGGACGCCATGGGTAGACGCCACGGATATGCTATCTCGGGGAAGGTCGGCCGAGGAATTGGGAATGTTTGGGGATGTCGAATCTTCTGCTACCGTTGTTAGAGCGGGCAGGTCGGCGGTGGACCCGGAGTTGAATGTCGGCGGCTGCTTTGGGGCGGGCGCAGAGAGAGTATCGAGCAGTGAATGACGCCGCATATCGCTCTCACTGGCCATGTTGCCGCGGCGTCGCAGGAACGGCATGATTAGAGTTCGGCGCAATCGTCATAGTCCATCGAGGCGACGAGACGGAGAATCGGCGGGGCGGTCTCGATCAGGGTTGTAACTCGGAAATAAGGCGAAATCAGGTCCTCTGAGCAATCGGCAATCGGGCAGTGGAACACAGAAAGGGTTTGCACAGCTGGTATGAACGAGTGAATTGATAGAGCGCGCTATGTTGTGCACTGATGGCTGCAGGCAGGTCGGATGGAATGGCAGGTCGTCGGATTTGATTCCGGGCTTGTCGAATGACGGTTCTGGGAAGACGAATCTTCGCAACAAGGGGGTTGTCCAACTTGCTTCCACGAACAGTTCGCTGCCAAATGCTAAACCAAGGAGGTGGGCTGCGGTGGGCCAGGCTAGGTCAGCATGGTCAGCTCCTTCCAAGCCGAGCGACTGGGCGACCCCACTTATCTACGCTAATCCCCTTAGGGTTCAAGGGGCCCCAGAGCAGTGAACAGGGTTCCACCTGGCTGCATTTCGCATTTGCCCCTTGCGACCATGCACCAACCGTCCGATTCGCACGAGAACGAGTGGGACTTCGTCAATAACTGAAAAAATGTCCCGGGGTTACGAATAATGAGATGGTGTTTGCTAGAGATAAATTGCTCGAGAGATGGAAGAACGCGAGAATAGCATGCAATCTGCACAAATAAGCTTGCTATTGTCAAATTTAATCCAATGCTGAGATGTACATTAGAACATGACGAAAGGTGGAGAAAATGGCCCCATGAGGACCCTCGAATGTGCATCAATCATTATTCGTACGCCTTATCGGCCGTGCGGCCCCAAACCAACAACGCCTTGCGCCTATTCGTATCAAATATCCATCCAACCCGGATGTTCCCATCCAAACCATAAACCCCATTACAGTAGTCTCATGCTCCATTTAAACGCTGGTTGCGACATCCTTCCCCCAGTTTTGTCATCTTCACCGTCTCCGTTTTCTAAGATCTCCCCACCGATCCGATGTTTCCTGTGGGAAAGACATCTCTATTCCGTTGTTCCCGAGGAGATAATCGCCGAGGTACTTCAAAGCGTTCAACATCTCCTCACCGGTAGGGACAATGTTGTCAGTGGGTACTAAGAAACCATAGCTCCCGGTGTCTCGTAGCTTGATTTGGTAGCTATACCGTGCTTGGAGTTCGTCTAGATTTGGATGTCAGGTCTCGACGCTTTTAGGATGATTGCGGCACAGGGGACTCACGATAGAACCAGTCGATGGCTGCGCCGCCACCCGCCTCGATACGCGGAAGCGAGTTGCTCGCACTATATGTCCGAGCAACGGCCCCCTCGCACGCCGAGGTGACGGTGTACGGCTCTCCGCTCGAAAGCCGAATCGCCTTGGCCAGCCCCACAGCAAGCTCCTCAAGGTTCTCGCGGTTGGGTGGGTCGATGGAGCAGGTATACGCGTACGGGAAGAGCACCTGTTGTGAGTAGGAGTGTAGGTCAAGAAAGGCGACAAATTTGGCCCCGTGTTCCGTCTCGTTTCGGGCCCATTTCGCCAGCTCAGACGCCTCAACGGCTTGGAAAGGCTGGTCCCCGCCGTAGCTCTCTGAGCAAGGGTCGGTTTGGTGTTGGGAGGCGTCCCACCCGTGGCCGAAAGCATGGTCGAGATCGAGTCCGCGGCAGAAGCGCATCTTGGTCACTTGCCTTGACTTGCGCCAGAGACGGTCCGTCTGCCAAGTGTATTCGTAGCCGTCTGGGTTGAGAACCGGGATGAACACGATGTCGAAGTGTTCAAGAAGTTTGGTGATCATCGGCTCGTTGTTGTATGACGTGATAACCGACCACAAAAGATAGCTCACGGAGCTCGTCGAGATCCATTCGCGACCATGGAGACCTCCGGTAATGAGAATGGTCTTCCTCGGCCCCTTGTCTTCGTTGTCGCTGCTACGAGCCCCGACTCGTAAGGCATAAACGTCCCTACCTTCGTACGACTTGCCAATGCTAGTCATGCTCGCGATGGACGGAAACATGGCCTCTAATAAGCGCATCCAACTCGTGATCACCTAGATGGGTCAGCATCAATGGCCTCGGAAAGTCGGGGACGGCTCATCTCACAGCCAAAGTCTGGTAGTTCTGGAAAAAGATATTCCCCACTCCGTCCAGCGACGTCTTCAGTTTCGCAGCATTAACCATGCTTGACTCGATCCGGGGTTTCTTGGCCGACGCTGAGGGGTAGGTCGCCCACACTGCCGCGGCGACATCCTGGACCAGTATCGACGGTTCCAACGACTTGGGCAGCAAACCAAGGAGTCCCAACACGTCGCCCTTGTCTAACCTGACATCGACATATTCTGGCGTAAAGGCCCAAACGTCGAGAAACATCTGATCGATCGCCTGCGCGAGCGCGCCCTCCTCCTCAGAATTGGTGACATTGAAGCGCACCACGACATCATTCGAATACCTAGATTGCAGCTGCGCACCAGGCGCCGGGACCTTTGTCCTCGTCGATGGTTTGCCGAAGACGACCTCCACAGCGCTATCGCGTAGCCATCTCAGGAACGGGAAGACATGGCCGGCGGGTTCGGTGCGGGCCTCGCGTTCGTAGAAAGATGGTTGGATCCCAGCGCTGTTAACGGTCGGTGCGGCGAAGATAAGGGCGAGGGCGACGGGTAGCGTGGCTGATATCTGTGTTGGTAGTCGCATGTTTATTATCTCGGACGTGCAACGTCGAGGTCCATTGGAGTGCGAAGTTCTGATATGAAGAGTGTTCCAGGATTTGTTTGGTGGGAGTCCTGGTTCAAGTTCTTCAGGCAGGTATTCAGAGTTGTTTGCTCGCCACCGAAACCTGGCTGCCTCAGAGATGGGCCAGAACCTTGGGACCCCACAGCTGTCTGTGGGCTGCCGTGGGCGCCGGGTGCGTGGCTGCCACCTGTGGACCCACAGAGCTGCTTAAGCGAGCTCAGGCACTCACCAAGCCAGCCGTGCCTTGAGCCGTGCCAGCCAAGAACCAAGACACCAACCACGAACACCCGACAACGGCATAAACGGCCGGAACCTGCTGCACGATTGGCCACCGATGTCGCGCCAGAGATGCAGCACACAGCGGGGCGGGCGGTTAAGTGCTGCTTGCAAGACCTCATGGAGGGGGACTCAGTGGGACTCGGAGTATGGCGGCTGTAACCAGAGGCACCTTGCCTTATGAGCTTACCTAACCCCGCGTCAGGTCTTGCAGGCGGTCAAACTAGGTACCTAAGGCGGGTATCACGGTATATCAGGCCGCCACTCGACTTACCATCGAACAAAACCGGGCTGTTTTCTCTTACAACTAGAGGAAAACAATGACATTCGGTGACAGCATCAAGTCGTTGCTCGACACATATGCGAACTGCATCTCGCTACTCAAAGCCTTTGGGCGTGGTCGTGAAGAGGATGGGTCGGTCAACTCTGAAAAGCAACGTTCCCATCTCCGCAAGTCCCTAAAGTCCGACCGTTCCTCAATCAAACGGGCGTACTCTTCTAAGTTGTCTGCCTCTGGGGACCGTTTCAGGAAAGGCGACGGTGAGTGCGCCTCACTAAATGTCACTGTTCACGCGCTAACGCCAAGTCAGCTCGCGCAGTTTCAGCTCTGGATCGGGTCTTGAAGAAACTAAAGGGCGCAATCACCAGTCTCCTCCGCCTCTCTGACAAGAAAGATGGGCTCGACTTGGACTACCAGTCACTCATGACTCTATCGAATGGATCGAGAGCCGAGGCGATCAAGGCAATTGACAGCCTCTCACGTCGGCTCTCGGGTCCCTCTCGATCCTCGTTAGCGTCGTCATCCAAAACTAAATCATCATCCAAAACGTCTTCATCCCGGCACCATCATAGGTCGGCATCCAGGCCACGGTCTGTTAGTTCACGGCCAACAAAGAAGCCCCGGCCAAAACACGCAAAGGAAACGCCGGCTCCCGCTGCCAAAGACGGCCGGGAAACGAGCAAAGATCGAAAGCAAGGTACAGAAAAGTTACGCAAGCGGCCACAACCAGTCACGCCGCCTCCACCAAAATCACCAGATACAAAACACGAACATGACGATACAAAACACGAACTTGACGATACAAAACACAAACATGAAGCCAAGCTGCCCCAAACAACAATCCGACGCCCTGCGAGTCCTGGGATGTCACAGTTGGCTGTGCCAAACAGGATATCGATACTGTCGTTCGCCTCTGACAGCACCAAGCTAGGGGAGATCCCGCAGAGGAAGTGGCAGTCGGTCATGCAATATGGGGCAACTGACCCAGACGGTGACGAGTATAACGTGCGCCCCACGTTCCCGCTGAAGCCGTACACAGTTGAGGTCAAGGAGAAGAGGTTTTTTGGCTTGTTCAGTCGGAAGCGTGGAACATGAAAGTCCTTGTGAGTTCCTTTCTTGGGAAACAGGAAGCAGTTGTGGAAGGGTTGCCGGCATACCATTGCCAACGGCCGGCCTCCAAGAGCTCGTTTAACCCCAACCCGAGCTTGCGTCTCTGTAGGTAGATGAGACTTTCTTCTCGCGCCCATCGCAAGCCAGCATGCGAGGGGCATCTTCCATGTTGAAGAGTGGGGTCTCATCTCCTGCCAAGTTGTTCTAGGCCCTGCCACGCGGGGAACAACTGAAACATCGCGCTCATCGTCAGCTCGCTAGAAGCCAATAACCCGAGACGTTGTTCTTGGCTCTATCCAGTTCAGCCCTGGTGGGTTCTCTCCGGCAAAGGTCGATCAAAGAGACAAGGCGGATCTATTTACAGTTGGCTTCCGTGGTGTACCGCCTATTTCCGGCGGCATCACGCGGAACCATGAGGGCCAACTGACTGTACTTTGTACCAGGCGTTAGTGTTGATACCTCTGATATTTACTCAAAACATGTTGTTTATTCGTACACTCCTTGCATCACACTCGACCTAGGCCCATGACGATATGATAATACTAGATCGGACTAATTTATACATGTATATATTCATCCTCTACTTCGGCCCTTTCTAACTATTATTCCAAGTTTTCACTAGTAATTACAGCATCCTATGTGTGCGAGATCGCACCCTTTATTGTAGAAGACGTGTTTATTATGATCCTTTGCGGCATTTCATCCGATAGGAAGGTCAAGGGTACATGTAAGTAGGTAATCACGTTGAGTGATGCGAATCTCGAGACCTCCCAAGGCTTTTAACAGTACAGCCTGTCATCCTCAACTACCTAACCACCGCCTCATAACCACCAACCCCAGCCGCATCAAAGTGACCCGAGCCCTAGTCTCCGACTACCTACCTTGCATAAATTGTTCCAGCGGAGCAGGGTGGCTTTTCCCCAAAACATGTCGTGTTGTCACATATCATACTAGTACATTCAGAGTTGAGACCATATCATCATAGCACTCGGCCACACACACACACACACACACACACACACACACACACGCCGCCATCAAGCAATCCACCGCCATCCCTTCCCCTTCGCATCCGCCCAGCGAACCCCCGCACAACACACAGTCGCAGCCATCAACAGCGCCCCGTCCCAATACGCCACGCTAACATACGCCCGCGCCCCCTCGTCCGGCGCCCCAAGCAGCTGGCCGCCCACAGGGCTCCCAAACATGGTCCCCAACCCCCTCACCATCAAAATAAACGCATTCACCGCCGCATACTGCCGAATCCCAAACACATCCGCCACCAACGCCGGAAACAGCGCATAATACCCCCCAACCGCAAAACTATACAGCACCACAAACGCCACCCAAAGCCCCACCCCCAACCCACTCCCCTCCCCTCCACCATCACCACCCGCGCTCCCCAACCACAACCCCAACACACTGCTCCCCGCCACCGCCATCGTCACCACCAGCATATTCTGCCGGCCCCACCGGTCCCCGACATACCCCGTCAGCACGCGCGCCACGGCATTGACCGCGCTGCTGGCCGCGAGCAGGCTGGCGCCGCGCGACGCCCCCAGCCCCAGGACGACGCTGTACGAGGGGATGAAGGCGAGCGGGAGCTGCGCGCCGGCGGCTTGGAGGAAGGCCGCGGCGGCGGAGAGGAGCAGGGTGGGGGTGGTGAAGAGGGGGAAGGGCAGGTGTGTGGAGGGGCGGGAGGTGTCGACATGTATGGGTTGGGAGTTGGTGTTGGTGTTGGTGGTGGGATCTGGGTCTGGGTTGGGGGTGGGGGTGCCGATGTTGGCGAAGCGGCTGCGTGGGACGGACCAGGCGATGGGGAGCCCCGCGACGAGGTTGAAGAGGGCGTAGATTTGGAGGGTTCGGCGGCCGCCGAGGGAGTTGAGCAGGGTGCTGAAGGCGGGGGAGAGGACCAGGCCGCCTGCACCGCCGCCGGCGAGGATCTGGGGGAGGTGTTAGTAGGGGGGGGGGGGGCTTGGTGATAACTATAGTTCTAGGTCGGGTTGCACGGTAATGTATTGATGGAAATGGAATAGAACTTACAATACCCATGGCCGTAGCGCGGTGGTTGGTGAAATACTCGGGCGCGGGAGCCAGGAGAGGAAAGTACAAAAGCGACATCCCGAGGCCAACCAGGAAGCCCTGTGTAAGTAGCAGTTGCCATATAGAGCTACTAACCGACGCAAGCGCGAAGCCAACCGACATCATGAGCACCCCCGACACGGTGATAGTCCTAGTCGTCAACAGACGCAGCATCCTCCGGCGCCAGACCCGCGAAGCAGGCGTGGCCGGGCCCCAAATACCGTGCTCAATGCGCGAGATGACCGGGTTTACGAGGATGCCGCCGGCCCAGGTGAGCCCGTAGCACAGGGTGCCCACGAAAGCGAGTAAGGCCGTTGGCGGTGAGGCCTGGCTGGCGGGCGAGGGCACCAACACATCCTGGTCCGGCGACAGGTAATACTCCTGGAACACGCCGAAACATTGGTTGTACCCGATGGTCAGCGCGATGGCCCCGAAGGCGGACGAGACCACCGCCGCTTGCTTCTTGCGGGATATCGGCGGCAGGGTCACGGCGGCGGCCGGGGTTGGGGATTCGGGCCCGGCTTCCCGGGCGGTGAGCGGGATTGTCGGGTTTCTTGCTGCCATGGCCGGTTTAGGAATAGGGAATTCAATGTGCTCTGAGGAGGGATATGAAGAGGTGCATGTCATGTTACACTGTTGGATGACGTTTATCTACTAGTTAGTTCGGTCTAGTTCGGTAATAAGGTAGGGAAAACTCGGGTTTGTACACCGGGCCGATTTGGAGGATTTAGAGGGAGCAGTGCTAACAAACGTGGCCGAGTAAGGGCCGTAGCGTTATTTTATCCCTGTGAAGGACGAATCGGCTGACAGTTCATAGCAGGGGCATATCGTTGAAATGGCGGGCTCAGTCCGCTTCAGCTGTTGAGTTGAGTCCTGGACATTTCTATGTCCGCACCTACATACAATAAACCTCGTATACACCAGTCCATCATGAAGTCCCTCTGGATGCTCCTGGGTTGTGCGCTGAGTGCCCATGCGGCAGGGGTTGACAAATGTGTAAGTGACTCCTTGGACCTTTTTCTCATAATTCAAGTCAAAGCCTCCATTAGAATCCAAAATTGACTGTGAACAGTGTGCTCAACTACATCGGGAGCTCGGCATAAAAATCAGCTTTCCCGGCCAGACTGTTTATAACGCCACGCAAGACACGTACTGGTCTCTGCAGGAGTCTGGGCTGAAGCCAGGCTGCATCTTGCGACCCTCGGTGGCCCAAGATGTAGCTCGGGCCGTCTCAGTCATTACCGCGAATGACGGTTGCCATTTTGCAATCAAAGGCCAAGGTCATGCTCCCGCGGCTGGCTTTGCAAACATAGACGGCGGCGTCACGATCGACATGACGGGCTTGAATACCACCGCCCTGACCCATGACCGTTCGGTTGTCAGAGTCGGAGCCGGAGCTGCTTGGCTTCAGGTTTATCAATATCTTGATCCTTTTAATGTTTCAGTTGCTGGTGGGCGCAATGGCCTGGTTGGTGTGGGAGGGCTGACCCTGGGAGGAGGAATCTCACATTTCACTACCCGTGTCGGGTGGGCTTGTGATAATGTCGACAATTTTGAGGTATGAGTTTCCTCTCACTGGTAGTTCCATTTCACTTCGATCAGTACTAACCTTGAAAAGGTTGTTTTAGCCGATGGCACCCTCACAAATGCGAACAAAACTCACCACACCGATCTTTACCGGGCACTAAAAGGGGGCGCGAACAACTTTGGGGTTGTGACGCGTTTTGATCTTGGCACATTTCCTCAGGGCAATATCTCCGTCTCTAGCTTTGCCCATGACGTCTCCCAGAGAGGTCCAGTCTTCGAGGCCTTCACCGACATTGCAACGTCCCCGAGCTTTGATATCTACGCCTCCCTCGTCACGGCGTTTCGCTATAACTCTACTGTAAAATCATGGGCCATCAGCAACTCGGCCGTGTATACCCGTCCTGTATCTCACCCGCCGGTGTTTGATGGCATTGCCGCCGTGCCCAGCGTTTCAAACAGTTCGCGGATAACATCGCTGGCTTCCTTTGCTGACGAAGCTCCCACACCACCCTTGTGAGTTGGGCTTTCATTAATCTTTTGATTTTAAACTTTGCAGCAGCAAAATCTGATGACCGGCTAGAAATTGGCTTTTTTCCACGGTGACTTTGAAACCCTCCACCGAGTTCATGCTCGAGGTGTTTGATATCCTCAACAGCACCTTGTACGCCGTCAACCCCCAGGGCGGCATCGTGTGGGCCATCGCCTTTGAACCACTCCCATCGGCTGTCTCGTCTTACGCGGCCAACACCGGAGGCAACGTTCTCGGTACCCGACCCGAAGACGGAAATAGTTACGGTAGGTCTCCGGCCATTTCTAATACTGGCCCCTAGATAATGAGCTTTGCTTACCGAACGCACAACAGTCATACTTATCTCGGCGCTCTGGCCGAACCCTGCGGCCAACACGGCGGCTGAAGAAGCCTCCCGCCAGGCTATCTCCAGAATCGAATCCCGAGCCAGGGCAAAGGGACTGCTGAGGAAGTTCCAGTATCTCAACTATGCTGCACCATATCAAACACCTCTCGTTTCTTACGGCGCCAAGGAGTTTGAGTTCCTCAAGCGAGTGAGCAGCAAATACGATCCGCTCGCCTTGTTTCAAAGACGTGTTCCTGGGGGGTTCAAACTTTAGACTGGAAGGGAAGGCAACTTCAACTCTAGAGCAGCGGGCCCTCTAGAGTCTGATTCATCAACATTTTGCAAGCGGCGCACTTCAAGTACCGAGTTGTGCTTCGATCCCATGTATTGCCCAACCGAGAACAAGCTAATAGAATTCAAGAAAGACTTGGGCATAGCCCAACTCCCCAATCATACCTAAAACAAGGAGCTATCTTGACAGTACATGTACATGTACCGGATACCCCTTGATGGCTATCAGCTTGTGTTCCCCCCCCTTCCGCCCATCCGTGTCTGGCCTGGCCTCGCCCGCGGTCGACACGGCCTTTAGAAAAGAGGCCTGTGTCTGCGCCGGCGCATTGGAATCCGGTCGGAAGCGGGGCCTGCCCACCGTTGCTGCCGTCCTTCCAGTCCGCCTGCTGCTGCTGCTGCCTTTGCTGCTGTTGGTGCCGGGCGGTCGGTGCCCCCGGCGCGGGGCCGCATGCGCTTCCCTTAGTCGTACCTCCTCGTCGCCGTCGTAGCCCTCCTCGGCCCTGCGCCGCGCAGCGGACGACGACCGGACGACTCGGCGGGCGGGACGCGCGAGGTGCGGGTGCGGGCGAGGGGCCGGCGTGGGGGGGACTCGTCGCGCGCGGGGACATGCCGGACGCGCGCGCGGGGCGGGGAGGAGGCGCGGGCGGCCGGGGCCCGGGACTGGGCGCGGGCGGCGGGGGGGCGGGATGGGTCCCGCGTGCGGCGGGCGAGGGGGCGGCGCGGGGGTGAATCGTCGCGGCTCATGCGCGTGCCCTGCCGGGCGAGCGGGCGCGGGGCTGAGGTGGGGGAGTCGCCCGGCCAGCCTCCGGGGGGACCTGCGTCGCGACGGGTAGGGCGCCCGGCGCTCTGCCGGGAGGGGCCGCGGGCGGGGGAGGCGGTGCCGCCGCCGCCGCCGCCGCCGCCGCCTCGTCCGGCGGTGGGAACGTCGCCGCCGTTGCGCAGGTTGCGCTCTTGTTTGTTGATGCCCTTCTCGGGGAAGGCTTGGCCGTCTTCGTAGCTCTCCTGGCAGAACCTCAGCCAATTTTGGAAGCGAGAGCCGAGGCATGTCTCCGGGAGCAGTTTGATGCATCTGCTGAGCTCCCTGATAAGTTCGTCGCCGTGTGGGTAATCTCTACGACGCGCAGCTGCCGAAAAGTTGTAGTTCATTGAGCTGACGTGCAGCGTGAGGGCGAGGAGCACACGGTGGATGACGGTCAGAGCCGAGGCCGCGCCAGCCTGGCGACGAAGCTCGACGGTCCCGTACTTGGTGAAGGGATCGAAGCTGGTCGAGATGTACCGGGTCTGGTTGGCGCCGCCTCTCATATGGTAAAGGAAGGTATCCTGGCCCTGGCTTGTTACCGCATCGAGCTCGTGAAAGATGGGTGCCCAACCATCGCGAGGGACATCGAGATACTCTTGGTGACAGAAGTACGTGTAGTTCGGGTCCGCGTACCGGTTGACACGGCGCTCGGGCGGGAGGAGATCACAGAGGGCGTCCTCCCAGAAAAAGGCGCCCTTCGCCATCTGGTTGAGGTCGGTGAGCGAATAGGTGCTGTTCTTTGTCGGCCCGGGAGATACGTGGACGTGGCAGGCGCAGTTTTCGTTGGTCCAGAAGTCAAATGACTCGCCAACAACGTCGAAGATGGTCTTGATCTCGGTTTGCCATTGCTTGTTAGACGACATGGGCGGCGAGATGATCTCGATACCCCCTATACTCTACCGTTAACATGTCTGGATCCCAATGATTACTACCGCACGGGGCGCTGGGGGATACATACACCACTTGCGGAGGTGAGGCGGCTCTGTGAGTTTATATTCCTTCAAACTGGCGTCGGATTCGCACTTCCAACCATTTCTTGGGCCTAGGGCAGCGTCGATGATTGCCTTGATGGCGGCGCCAACACATTCCCGCTGGTCCTGCTTGGCGCCGAGGTCCCTCGAGTTGTTAGGAAGCGTAGGGTCCCAATCCCGCCAATAACTGGGCAAGCTGCGCGGGTCCCTGAGCGACGCTTCGTCGATGGCGTTCTCGACATGCGGGAGGAGCCGCACGAAAATCTCAATCTCAACACCAAAGAGCGGCCTCGGTCCAGCCGAGGGAGGCGCTGAACGAGCAATGTTTCTACTCATTGTTGTCTGGTGTTGAAGGGGGGGTACTCAAAAAAAGGGGTATTGGATATAAGTAAGAAAGGAATGTGGGTATTAAGAAATGTACCTCGGAAAGGAGTGTAAAGAGTTGTAAAGGAATGTATAGTACCAGGTAGATGGAAAACAAACAAAAGGAGCGTCGAGAGAAAGTCCCGTTTCTCTCTGTGGGTAGGTTGTTGGTACTGGGGGTTGAGTGTTTGAATTAGACCTAGCCACAAGACGGAAGGGCGCCCTTTATAATAGTAGGACAAGTTTATCTGAATTCAGACGGTGGGTTCGGTTAGTCGGTAGGTAGGTACCTCCCCGTGCTGCGTGCGTACCACCAACCAGCAAGATCACCCCGGCCATCTCGGTAGTCGGAACTGAACATACACACTCGCAGTCGGCCCCGGGCCATAAGTCCCGTCAGCCGCGAGGCGCAAGTATGGTTTCCGAGACGCCCAACTTTGATTAGTTACGGTACTGGAACCCCGGGCCCTGACATATCAAGTGGTTGGCTGTTTGAAAAACGTCGCGACCAGGATGGCAAGCTCCCTACGTATCTACCCCATGTTACCTTGGGTGAAGAGGTCCGAAGCACAAACCCCTTCAACGGCGGCGTATGGAAAAAGGCCAAGTTGTCTGAGGATAGCCTGACGAACCTGACACGCCCGCCGCCCGCCGCTTCAACACTGGCCAGGCCGTAACAAGTAAGTACCAAGGGCCGTCCCGACACAACATCCGAGATACCCAAGGCTGGTAAGTACAGTGGGGATCCAAAAGTATCCGGCCACCCCGCTTTTTCCCAGCCACCTACATTATATCTTGGAGGCTTTAACAGCAAATATCTCAACATCACCAAATCATGACGCATAACCAATAGATGTTGTTAAGAGCCCTGTTTAAAAACTTTAATATTTTGTATACCACCCCCTCGCTTTTTTAACAGCGGCTAGCCGGCGTGGCATTCCCTCGATCAGCTTGTCGATGAACGACTGTGGGATAGCCTCCCACGCCGTATGCAAGCACTCTTTGAACTTTGCTATATCTACGCAGTTCTGCTTCAGGCACCATAGCTCTGGGAATAACGTTCGTAGGTTTTTCTTCAGAGCTGCCCAAACGTGCTCAATCGGATTCAGATCCGGACTGTGTGCAGGCCATTCGATCCACGAAATCCCCCGCGTCTGGAGCCACTCCTCCGTTGCCTTGCAGACGTGAATCTTTGCGTTATCTTGCTGGAAATGCCGGGTATCGTTGTAATGAGGTAGGAGACCTTCTTGGAGCGCCTTCTGGTAAGATCTCGCAGTGTATCCTCGCCTCGGGGCATCTTCGTCGCGCTCCATCACGATGAGGTCACTTCTCCCCCCTTTCCAGACCATTCCCCAAAGCATGATCGAGATGTTCGCTTTCACATGGTTCTGGAGGTTGACGAAACGCTTATCGAACTTCTCGGACGGAAATCGGAACACCCAGCTAGTCGGATTTGAAGTGTTATTCTGACAGGAACACTCGTCTGAGAACATCGTCTGAAACGATTAGCGGGGTAAGAAATAGGAGGTAAGTTCAACACCACTAACCTGAAGGAACTCGTCGATATTCTCAAGCCAATCGCATGCAAAATTGTACCTATCCTTTGCCACTTCTTTGGTCAAAGGAATCCTCTTCATAGCTCTCCATTTGCGGATGTGGTGTGACCGGAGGCAGCGGCGGATGGTAGAATAGGAGACAACCTTGCCAGTTGCGTTAACAAGCGCTTTTTTCGCAATGGTTCGGTTTTTTTTGACAAGTAAAACGATATACCGTTTCTCCCTTCGAGTTAGAACCGGCGGCCGGCCCTTCCGGGGTCGCGAATCAAACGTTCGGTGAGTTTTCCAGTGCTCAACACAGCGGGCGACGGTATCGCGGGATACGCGAAAGAGGCGAGAAACGGCGCGTTCGCTCTGCCCGGCCGCAACAAGTGTGCAAATGGCTGCACGTGCGCCTGGAGAAAGCTCCTGTAATCTCCCGCGTCCGGCAGTCAATTCAGCAGCAAAATCGGCCAAATTGAGCTTCATCTTGTTGAATTGTCGTGGTTCAAAAGTTAAGGGTAGGAAACCGCGAGACGCGTTTCGCGTTTAATGAAAGCGGGGTGGCCGGATACTTTTGGATCCCCACTGTACTCAACTATGGCGGCAGCCTAGCGTTTTTATGCCAAGCAGTGTGGTTCGGACTTGGTGATGCTCTGAAAGACTTCGGACTTATTGCGCTTATTGCGCTTATTACAACTTTTTGCGGGGAGAGAGAGTTTCACCGCGTCAAAAAGCACATCATCCCAACTTCGGATTAAAACGTGAAACTACTCGGTATGAATGGTAAGGTCTCGGTCAGGCAGAGAGAACTAGGCTTCACAGGCAACAGGCCGGTCACAAGTCGCAAAAGTTCCAGGGCCACGGCCTTTAGGCATCTTTTCCAATTGGCATAAACTTACTCAGGTACTGGATTTTATAAGACTATAAGTTCATTCGTGGCTACCTAGAAAGTCGAATGGAATTTGCTCGGAACATCAACCTACCTTACCTACCTAGTTTATCGCTACTTAGCACAATTTACAAACTATCAGCTTCCGCTACCGCCATTTGGTTCAGTCTACCTCTCCCTTTAAGACTCCTTACTTAGGTACCTCACTTACGATGCCTCCTCAACCTACACCCGCAGCACGCCCGGCACAGACTTCGGGTCCGGCCAAGTCGACCTCTACCGCGACGACAAAGACCACTTCGACTCCGGCGGCATCAAAGTCAAGTGGGACTCCGGCTGCAACAAAAACAACTCCGGCTCCGGCTACTACAAAGACGACACCAGCTCCGGCTACTACAAAAACAACTTCGACTACGGGTACGAGCAAGACAACCTCAACCCCGGCTGCAAACAAAACGAGCCAGGCCCCGGCTTCGACCTCGACTTCCGGCCAGTCGGCCCCCGCCGCGGCTTCCACGGCGGCCCCGACGCAGGAGGATCTCAAGTTCGACAAGGAGCAAACGCGCAAGGAAGCCCTGATGCAGGCGCACTGGCTGCAGTGGTCGGCGAGCGCCGAAACGGAGCGGTCGTACGTCATCGTCTTTGACCAGTCGAGCGCGCCCGTCACCGCCGAGCTCAAGCGCATGACGCCGGGGGCGAAGCCGGCCGCCGTGCCCCAGGTGCGCGGCTTCTTCGACTTCCTCAGCTCGACCAAGCTTGGTGACGTCCAGGTCGCCACCGTCGACGCCGCCACCTACGGCCAGCTCATGGACAAGTTCGACTTCAAGCGCATCACCGTCAAGGTAAACAAGGAGAACCGCACCGGCTTCATCCCCATCGCCCGCGCCACCAACACAAGTGAGGGAACCCCTGCCCAGGCTGCCCCCGCCGCCACCGGGGACAGCAACGCCAGTGGCACTAGCACTGGGGCTACCAAGACTAGCAACACTAGCACTGGGGCCACCAAGACCGGCGGTGCCAACACCGGGAGCGGCAACGCTACCAAGGGTGCCAGTGCTGGGACTAGCAATGCTACCAAGACCGCGGCCAGCAGCGCTGGGACTGGCGGTGCCACCAAGGGCAACGGTGCTGGCGGCGCCGCCACGAAGGGCACCAGCGCTGCAAGCAGCACTACCAAGACCAGTGGCACTGCGGTTAAGGGCAAGGGTACGGACCGGTCGTAGAGAGCAAGTAGTGGGCAGGTTACCACTCCTCGAGTTCTCTGAGAAATGGTCGTTTTATGATGGGTTGGTGTGCACAAGGTACCTTTTTTAAGGCGTTATTGTGATGGAACTATTTGTCGCTGGATGATCGATCTCTCTGGCAGGTTTCAATGATTAGCAAATGCTGAAAGTTGAACTTTCATTTTCACGGCTGCACTGTATTGATGTAGTTTATTCGTACCTATTCTGTACAGTGCACTTGGGTAAACAAAGTTGCCTGTCTCATCGTTGGGCTGGGTGCCCTTGTCTTCATCTCAAAAATCGAAAGTACCGCCAAAACCAACAAAAGAGTTACAAAGACTGAAATTTCCGGGGATTTATTAGTTATTTGATCGATTGAATGCCGAATTTCTAGGCAGTCACCAACGGCCATCTCGGTTACCTGTACTTTGAGGGACTCGGAATGCAAATGCCAAGCCGGGCGCGACCTCGGACGCCAAGCCACGGCCGCTTCGCCCTTCCGTTTGTCAAAGGACTCGGCTCGCCTTCCCTTTTGGGACACTTACACGCCTGAGCGCCAAGCCATTGCCCGATTCGGCCTCCGCGCGGGAACAGCCGCGCGCGGGAGTCGCAATACCTCTCTCGTTGTCCTTGAAACCCGCCCAGCACAAAGTCTGAAGTGGTCGGAGACTTTTCTTAACCGCCATATTTCGCGGTTGGGTAGTTGACTAATTATATTCTGATTCGGAACGAAAAAAGATGGATTACTACTCAACATCAGTCATGCCGGGATGGTGCAATTGCCCGCGCGGAAAAGTCTGGAAAGTTGCCTAGGAACTTGGGGTCCTCCTCGGTCCATCATATACACATATATATACACATATACCAGCCCTTGACTCGATGCTCATGGCCGTGTCCAAGTGCCAGTTCACATCACCTTCCATCAAGTCTTTCCGTTAATATTCACCATGACAAGAACAGTCGTAATCCTCGGGGCCAGTTACACTGGTATCCCCATCGCCCATTACCTCCTCAAACACACCGCGACCAAGACGAAAGACCTTAAGGTCATACTGGTTGCTCCCAACACACACATGTACTGGAATGTCGCTTCGGTTCGCGGCATACTTCCTGATATGATGGGCGACGATAAACTTTTTTACCCCATCGCCCCGTCATTCGCCAAGTACCCATCAAACCAGTACGAGTTGGTGAGAGGCGTGGCCGAGAGAGTGGATCCAGACAGGAACACCGTCGAAGTGCGCGGGAACGATGGCTCTGCTCGGACGATCCAATATGACGAGCTGTAAGTGGCGATCAACATATACCCCTTTGCCCCCTGACCTACGTCAATGCCACTGGGTCGTCCTAACAACCAGGGGCAACAGAGTCATCGCCACCGGCAGCAGCTCCAAGAACGGCATGCCCTTCAAGAATCTCTCGACCACCGAAGCGACCAAAGAAGCCCTGCACAGCTGGGCGCAGCGCATCGCCTCCGCCAAGTCCATCGTCGTGGCCGGCGCCGGCGCCACAGGCATTGAAATCGCGGGCGAGCTCGGCCAAGAATACGCCGTCACGGGCAAGAAGCAGATCACCCTCATCAGCGACCAAGACCTACCCTTGACTTCCAAATTCCGCCGCGACGTGCGCGAGACCGCCAAGAAAGAACTCGAACGCCTCAAAGTCAAAGTCATCACCAACGCCAAAGTCACCTCCCCCACCACCACCACCACCACTGCCACCCCCACCCCCAACACAACCATAACCCTCACCCAAACCACCCCCTCCCCCAAATCCCCTTCCCCCCCCACCACCCTCCAAGCAGACCTCATCATCCCCACCTACGGCCTCACCCCCAACACCTCCTTCCTCCCCACCTCCCTGCTCGACGCCCGCGGCTACGTGCGCCAGACGACTCGCCTGCGCGCCGAAGGGCACGACAACATCTTTGTGGTGGGCGACGCGGGAAACCTGCAGGACCCGCAGGGGGTGCATGCCGATGCGCAGACGGTGCATGTGGTGAGGCTGTTGGAGGCGCGGGTTTTGGGGGGTCGGGGTCGGGGTGGGGGTGTGGAAAAGGAGGAGGAGTATACGCCGGTGGGTAAGATTACTTTCGCGGCTACGCTGGGGAGGAATCGCGGGACGGGGCAGGTCGGCAATTGGAGGGTGTGGAGCCTGTTGGTGTGGTTTTTGAAGGGGAGGTATTTGGGGACGAATGTTGCGGCGGAGTTTGTGAGGGGCGAGAAGACGCTGGGTGGGAAGGCGTGGTGATGGGTGGGTGGGCGAGTGGATGGGGCGATGGGTAATGGTGATGGTGGTGGGCGTCGGTTTGAGATACCTCTAGAGGATAGTTATTTGTTTGGGCGCTGGATTAATTAGTTGCTAGATAGGCGGGAGTTGTTTAATGTCTGAAGTCTTTCCTACACTCGGTTCTGCTTTGTCCCAGATGATTCCCCTGTTGCTTCCAAGTGTCGGTGAGCATCCGAGTCACCTTCACGCAGCCCGCAACTGCAAATGATTTGAGTTATGTAAAAACGAGATGAGCCCCAAAAATCAATCGATCGGTCGGTTTGTTTAAAAATCTGTTCCGAGTTATTGAATGTGGTCATGCTGATAGAAATTTAATTTGATGGAAATGTTGCCGCTGGTTGCTCGGTCGGCATGTTTTTGTTGTTCCCTAATTGAGCGGGAGCTGCAAGGGGGTTGAGAAAGAGGCGGGTTGATGGACCAATGCATGTGTTTTCAACTCCTTGGAAAAAAAGAACAACACCATCTGCCGGCGGGCAATTGCATCGCTAAAAGTCAAGAACGCTGAGAGCGATCCGTGACCGGGAAGAGTGGGGCGGGCTGTTGCCTAAGCCATGTCCGGAGGTGTAATTCTGCGGGGTATAAATAGGGGTCCCGGGCCCTCCCCGCGCGAAATCCGCTGCAAAACTTTGCCCCAAGCTCCTCGACTTTCGGGAACTTTTTGGCAAGCAGTTGGACCGTCAAAGTCCAACCTGTTTGTGTGGCACTCGGGCCTGCAAAACGCAAGCTTGAAGCTTCTCCGGTGTGGTCCGTGCTCGCGTCTCGGCGCGTGGCAAGAAAAGTGGTGGGGCGGTGCGCCAGCCCCACTTCTCTATACCTGTGCCTGGGTGGTGACAAGACCCGAGCTTCAACGCCAAGACTGACCTTTCAACGCCAAGACTGACCTTCAACGCCAAGACTGACCTTCAACGCCAAGCCCCGAGCTTCAACGCCAACGAACGCCGGCACAGGTGCAGCGCGCATCATCTTTAGAGTCGAATCCAATGACCTTCAAGAAGTGGGTTGGATAAGGTCCGTTGTGTAAGTAATTGATAGCCGTCTTGAACTGTGCGGGTTTTCAGTTCACTCTCATTTCTTCTTCAGTCTTCCCTTCTTCCCTTCCATTTCTGCCCTTGCCTGGGCTTGCTTTCTGCCCGTGCCCTTTTTTGGCCCGATTCGGTAAAACCAAGGATTCCCAATTGCCTGCAGCTGTTGACCCACCGACGCGCTCTTCCAAACGCGCCGCGAGAATGAGCCCAGCCTCTCAAAACCGGCCCACTCGACTGCAGAACCTCTCAATTGCATCCCTACATACACCTCTTTCCTGCCTCTCACCCCTACCTCAACTACCTCAACTTAACCTCAATCCCTACCTAATCTCCCTTCGATGCTGTATAATTTGAACATCCCGACTTTCTTTCCGTCGTCCGCGCAGTTAATTGTTGTAATTGTTCGAGATAGTTAACATCTTCAAAGAGCGACGACACGGCCGACGCGTGGGCCATCGGACCGCCAAACGCAGAAATGGCGACACCACCGACCATTTCGAACATGTGGACCGCGCCCTCACCACATTTTGCGGCTGCCCAGCCAGCAGCTGCGAGTACAGCGGAAGAATCGGGCCTGCAGGCGAGGCCTATGGGACGTGCGTCTGCTTCCGTTTAGGTTTCCTCTCCATCCCCGTTAATGTCGCTAATCTGGTCCTGCCCGCAGTCAAGGTCCATTACTCCTTCGATCGTGATAATCAGGTGCACTGCCTGGCGCGGTGGCCTAATATCCTTCACATTCAGACCATACCCCTCGACGAAAAGACCACTATCGGCGTGGTAGACTTGCGGACCTGTCTCCAGGCGGTGTCCCAGAGCAGCCCAGAGATCCTGAACCAGCAAGAAAACGACTTCAGCGTGTATGCATACGACTACTCCGAACCGGATGTGCCTCTCGTGGGACAGGGTCTGCTGTCATCGAATCTGGACTCACAGCGTGACTCACAACAAGAGCAATTGGTCACGGGACGTGTCACGAGAAATCTCCTTGCCCTTCTTCATAATGGAAGCCGGGATACCCTGGAAGTGAAACTGAAGTTTGCGACTGTGGCGAGAATCCCACAACGGATAGACCACCCCAGTATAGAGGGTGCAAATGGGACGAGATCGGCGTCAATTCCTGCCGAGGCCGTGTCGGAATGGAGCTCGTTCATCCAAACCAACAGCATGTTGGGGCATGCCTCCAACGCTAGTGCCAGCGCCGTCTCCTCCCCTGCGCTCGCACCAGCACAACTCAGCCAGCACAACCCCCTAATGGCGGAGAGCAAGCCGATGGGACCACGGAGCGACAGCCAGCCGCCACAACTAATTCGGCCGGCTACTAATTCCCCGTTCAACGGCATGCCGCCTGTTGCGATCCTCCCAACAAACAGGCCTTCTAGCGCCGCACCGATCCCCCCGAGGCCGCAGGGCTCCGCAGAAAACGCGCCATCACCGGCGCTTTCCCAACTCGTAGAGCCTGCGTCAAAACCCCGTCCTTCCAAGCCTTCGAGATCGCGGAGCAAACAACCGACTGGGAGGCCGCGGGGACGGCCCAGGAAAAGGCCATTGGAGACAGGAAACACGTCGGCAGTCGAGGAGGGTACGGATGGCGACGATGGGCCGCACAAGAAGAGGGCTACGGTCACTAAAACCGAGTACAGCGCAATTGCTCCCTTTGGCGCCACCCCGGATTCCCTAAGGGTGGCTGCTAGCACCTCCGGCTCCCTCCGTAATATGAGGCCTGTTGGTGCTGTGGCAGAAGGGCCTGCTGCCAATCACCTCCAGGATGTCCCTCGCGCACCCACACCTATTCCAGACGGGCGGGTGTTGCACCAGCAACACCGGAGGAGAGCATTGGAGAACCAGGCGAGAGCTGAGCACATGAATCAGATGGACCAAGGGGGCCTCGACAGGGCAATGCTGCAAAATGGGAGTCAGGATGCCAGATCGCCCGCGGATTCGAATGCGCAGTCCCCCGACCATGGCTATCTGCCAGAGGATAGCGCTGGGGACCTGAACTCCTCGCCACCTGTCCCACGCGCAACCCCATACATCCAATCCAGCCCGCCAGCCTCCAGCCCCACCCTTCCTGCCATGCCCATGCCATTGCTTGACTCTGGATTCATGAGCGGTGGGCTAGAGGATATCTTTGATGAGGACATGTTGCAAGGTTTTGGGCAGGGGCAGATGCAGGATCAAATGCTCCCTGTTTCTTCTCTTCCTGTCGCAAGCAAGCCGGGACCCCGAAAGAACGGTCGTTCCCAATCACAACCACAACAACAGCCGCAGCCGCAGCCGAGCAACTTTCCTCGTTCCAAGAAGTCAACCCGGGGCTCGTCCTGAACTGTTTGCCTACTAAGAGCATTTTCAACTCCTGCTGGGCAAAGCTAAGGCCTTGAACCGACAGGCACCTCACAGCTCAGCCTGCGCCTTAAGAAGGCGGCAAACCGTTCCTTTAATCGATTCCCATACTG
>NT_165980.1:2972328-3022164 GCF_000143365.1 Chaetomium globosum CBS 148.51
AAATGGACTGAAACCCTGCTCTGCATCCTGTGGCATATGGCTGAGAAATTTAAGGTGCACCGGCCGCCCGACCGATGGGACAAGGACGCTGCTCGGCTCATCCAGCCCAGAAGGAAGCGAGAGCCTAAGAATAACTCCAGGTCGAAGAAGGAGCGCACAAAGAGCGACGTCCAGGTCAACCCTACCTCAGAGGCGTATTTCACCCACCGACCCGATCGGGCCGCTAGACCACGACTTTTTCATGGACAACTACGAGAACGAGACCCAGTCGCGGCAACAGAGCGTCACGATGACCGACGAACAGCATTTAAACTTCCAGAGCTCCCCGAGACAGCGTTTCTTGGGATCCACTCACTCACGGGGTAGTGGGACTGTGGACAGCCCCATTGCAGTTGAGGATGAACTGGGCAGCACCAGAAGGCTGCTCTTCCCATCGCCTAGAAGGGATGGGACACCCAGGGCCCTCGGGGAGCTTTCACTGAATGTAACGCAAGCAGTCGCGCAGGGACAAGAGGCGAAGTCGGCGGCAGCTGGGAAAGAGAACGGCGCAGACCAGGAGCGCCAAGGCACCCCTGTTCCCCAAGACGAACTTGAACAGGAGCTCTTCGGGACGCCTCCCGGACGCCCATCGACGCCGCCCCCCAAGGCCGTAGCTGGCCCGTTTAAGACACCGACCCGCCCGACGCCGAGCCATCGCCCCATAACGCGGAGCATCTCCCGGTCGATCCGCTCCAGCAGGAGCATCCCCAAATCACCAGGTCAGCTCTTCGCTAGCCACCACCTCCAGCAGACGCCCACCAAAACCCCACGTTCCTCGGGCGGTTTCCTCCATCCCGGTAGCGCTAGCAGGCGCCGCAGCCCCCGAGGCAACAACAACACCGCCCACAACACCCAGTTTTCGATAGAACACGCCGACCACAACCAACTTCCCATGACCATGGGGCTACAAATGCCCATGGAGTTCGACTCGCCATTCACCGCGACCCTGCACCAGCTGCTAAGCGAAGCTAACAACTTCATCGGTAGCGGTTCGCCTTACCGCCAGGGAACGTCGGCGTCCGCGGCGGCGGGTGCAGGCGCAGTGGCCTCCTCGTCGGTGGGTGACCTTGATCTGAGCCACCTGGACGTCGGCGGCGGCCCCGGTAGCGACACCGTGGTCGACTTTGGCAGCTTCCTCGGCACGGATCTAGTCATGCCTAGTAGTCCCCCTCTGCTAAGGGGTGCGCGGGCTGGGGGCGGCGGCGCAGGGGAGACGTTTGGAGGTGTGTTGCAGGAGGGGGGGATGTGGAATCAGCAGTCCATGGGCGGGGATGATGGTGGGTCGAAGGGGGGGAGGTGACGACGTTGTTGGGAGAGTCATTGTTTCATTTTTTTACCTCCATCGTTTTTGTTCGGTCTTTGTTTTCTTTTTTTTTTATATATATGTGCGGCCTTGGCTCATTGCTAGCGCCAGCCCGGAGTATGGTACGGGGATACCGAAAACAGGGCTTTTCAACTGGTTCCTTTACGAATTGTCAGACGACATTACGATTCAATGGTTACTTTCTTTTTTTTTGTTGGAACCAGAGAAGGGGCGGAGGTGGGGGGGGGGGGACAGGTGGGGGGGTTGCCGCGTGCCTAGCACACAGGCCTAAGCGGGCATATTTCGATCGTTTTCAGGCGAGGGGCTAAGAACGGACGCTGTACCTCGTGGGGTATCATGTGGACATTTTGAGGAGGATGGCTTGAGGATGACGAGACTAGTGGGGAGCAGGGCAGGGCTTCGTGATGCACTGGGCGGCCCTCGACCACGACGGTCACAATGTTAGGTAGTTATTAGTTAGACGCAGAGCTGTGGTTCAAGTCCGTGGTATTAACAGCGGAGCAAAACTAAATATATATCACACATGCTGCATATGTTTTGACCAAACAAGGCCCGACCATTCAATATCTCTGGGGGTGAGCTCTCAGCGAAATATGCCGCGCACATCGGTAACCTGCACTAGCTGTCCACCTTCCGGGGCGCCTTACCAGCCCCGTCTGCGCTAGGGCACTCAAGTTTCCTGCCCATTACTATCCTGCTCCCTTCATGCTCCAAACCGGCTCCCGCACCGTCCTTTTCCTTTGCTGCTCCACTGCCCACCTATGATTTCGTCTATGTCATAGGATTGCTTCTGAGGGCAGAGCTAGCCGTGAAGGGCAAGAACCCCCCACGTCCGCCCTACCACAACGCAGTTCGCGCCGTTCTCAGCAGCCCTAGCCCTGGCTGACCGTCGCCTAATCGTAGGCGAACAGATTCCGATGCTGGTGCGAGATTTCTACGACCGTGTTGGCCAGGTTGTAGTCTGTTTGGTAATGTTAGAACGAACTCGATTGGGGGTACGGCACACATGGGAAATGTGGTGGTTTGTGGTCCCCCCCCTCCCCTCCTCTTCTTCGCCTCGCTATCCAGAGGTGCTGTGTGGCTCTATCTGGTGACTTACCGACGTTGGTGCCCAGGTCCATGGAGCTGAGCACCTTGATGGAGAGATCCGGGTTGACCTTGCCGATGATTTGCGCGGCGTTGCCTGCGAGCAGATGTGCCTCCTATGTTTACGTGTGGTGTGAGCGGTGGTTCTCCTCATCTGCCGGGGTTTGTTTGGGCGGTGGCCATCTTCATTGTGATCCCCACCGCCTCTTCTTTTTTTACCCCTCCTCCCTCATGGGTACTTCGTTTCAACTCGGTTCAGGGGTCAGGGACTGAGAGAAAACGGGAACATAAAGGGTGGTGAAATGACGGGGGTTCGGTTAAAGCGGCAACGTACGCGATTCAGATGGGCGGTGATGTTGCCGTCGGCATCGATAATGGCCTCCTCGCCCCGCAATTGGATGACTTTGCCGACGAATATGACATTTTTGCCCACGTACGAGTTGAGGTATGCGCAGGTGATGCGCGGGTTGGCGACTGCCTCCATGAGTCAGCGGGGTTTGGGTTTCGATTTTTCTTTGGTTTTTTTTGTTGTTGGTAGGATGACTGTGCCTGACCGTTGTCCGATTTTTATGCTGGGCAGGAGGTGCAGTCGGTGTGAGTTGGGTTGGGTTGTTGTCGGGTGAGGCTCAATAACTCAGGTAAGGTAAACCCACTCTTGAGCCATTGTGCAGATCGATCGTCCCGTCTTGGCATCTGCCTGAGACTTCACTCGCAGTTGGCGGGGCGGCCTTGGCTTCCATGTTGTTAACCAATGAGGAGGAGAGTCTAGACCAGTCACAGTAGAAGAAGCCGACACTCAACACCACGAGCCTCAACCACGAGCCTTAACCAGCAGGTCCCGCTTTAGTGCCTCCGGGCGAAATAAATTCCATCCATCCATCCATCCATCCATGTTGTTAACCTCATCCGCAGTCTTCGACATCGAACAACCTACCTTACCTATCAGAGGTCCCAAAGTCCGTAAATAGGTACCTATCTAGGAACCTCGGAAATGCCCTGCCGTTTATTTACGAAGCCGCACACCAACTAACACCGCACAAACACAGTAGTGCGTTGCGGCAGACACTCTCCAAAAAATGAAGACTTCGGAACAACATGTGTATTCAGAACAACCTGGGCTGTTTGCCTCTTTTTTGTCTGACTAGAAAAATGCCTTCTTTTCTAGACCTAAACAAACCAATACATCCCACAATCTCATCCAGGATACACTAAATACACCTTTCCCTTCGCCAATCGATATGTCCTCTTCAAACCAGCACCAAAAAGGCTATGCCCTCCCCCCATCTTTCCCCTCGACGGTAGGCAGTCAACCTCAGGAACACGCCTTCGACATGGAGGCTGATTACTGGGCATTCTTTGGCCTTGTTCCGCCGAGCAACCATGCTACTGATACTGACACCCCCCGGGATGGCACCGAAAGGTCGTGCTATGGCCCCACACCGATGCCCGAACTTCAGCGGCAGCAATCCGTGGGCGAGAACACCAACGGGCCCATATGCACATCATCTACACGGACGGGACGCCCCGGGCCAACAAAGGCGGGGGCGAAACGGCGGCGGGTCCGCGACAAGGTGCAGAATCGCCTGGCGGTAGCAAAGTCTCGGGAGAAAAAGAAGTGGGAGTTAGAGCAGAAGCAAAACCATCTTGAGGACCTCGAGAAGACGAATAGTCGCTTGAAGGCGGACCTTATCAGCTTGACTGACGAAATGTACCAGCTACGTCAAGATCTGATGGCTCACGGCGGCTGCGGCGACGCCGACATCGATACATGTATCAAATCCCAGGGCGGATCCAATAAAACACCGAGATCCGAGTCCTCAGCCTAGCCGGGTGTAAGCCCGGGAGTGGTGTAGTCCGTTGATGTAACTGGCGTAGTCGTTGTGTCGCGTCACACGGACTAGTGACTCTAGTATCTAGCTAAAGTCACTAAAGGTATCGGTCGCTTAGACGACCAGGACATGATCTTACAATCTGTATCTTCCCGTACAGCACAGCACGCCTCTCATATGCAATAGGCTAGTCGCGGACCACAGCAATGGTAATATACAGACGCTAGCCGAAGACCCCTTCTCCTTATTGCTTGTACATATCACTCGTGCTGGCTGACCTGGATAACACTGAAAACAGCGTCACACCGAGTCTTTTATTCTGGGAGCCGTCGCAGAGGAAGAACGAAAGAGGGGATCTCAATCTACGATACCAGCTATAGTGTGCATGAAGTATCAGAGGAATCAAATCATCAGGATGAAGCAGATCATAAAGAGAGCTCAAATGTTGAAACATTTCAAAACAAAAATTAACCAAATAGAAGTACCTAGACACCTGGTCTGGGAAACAAAAGTATAGCTAGGTATCGTACTATATAGTACTGCACTCTGAGCTCTAGCTTTGCTTGCGGTTTATGTGGATCGAACACATGACCTTCAGATATTGAATTTTGCCGAAGTTAACTTCAGTCTGACGCTCTCCCAACTGAGCTAAACCCGCTTATTGGAATTAAATGCTTACAATTAGCAAATTATAAGGGGCGAGACACAACGCCCAAACCGGGACACCATCTTTGATCGACCTGCTCCCACGCCTCTTCCCTTCCATTTTCTTGCTAAAATTAGGTCTGTAAAATGGTTTGAGTGCTGATGCCGGTTCCACTGTAAAAGGAAAGAACAAACAAAGAATAGCCCGTGGTAGCTCATGTCATGTGCTTGTTGGATGGAGTCTCCTTTCTTGACTGTTGCGGAACGAACATCTTGGACGCTCCATGTTCTCATATGAGGTGGCCCGTGCCACTCCTTGGGATGCCTCTGCGATGCGCATCTCGATCTTCCTGTACCTTTTGATCTCTCTCGCCTTTAAACCAGCTTGGGTATCGTAGTGGCTTTCTTTGCTTGAGTTGGAGCAAGCTGCTCCTGCCTCCAAATCACTCCTTGGCTGTTTTGGCGAGAACGCTTGCACCGTACTGGTGGCGCCCTTGCGAGCCTATCTCTTGACGACCCAGCAGGCACGGCCTGACAAAGTCCATGTATGATATGCCTGCCAACCAGCCATTCGCAAACTCCAACACTTATAAAATATCCTCCTCCACCACATCGACCGGCACGGCCACCGCTGGTATCGAGGCAGGCCCCGCATCGCCCGCCACCGCCACCTCCCCATCATCCTCAGCACCCTCCATCTCAGCATCACCATCATCCGCGTAGAAGGCCGCCACCGCGGCATCCTCCTCCATCCTCGCCTTGGCCTTCTTCCCCAGCTTGCGCTGCTCCTCGAGCTCGAACGCCTCCCGGTTGACCTCCTCCCACGTCTTGCGGCGGCCGTGGATGACGCGCGCGTGGCCCTTGCTCTTCTGCACCTTGACGGCCGTGCGGTCCATGATGGCCTCGGCCTTGTCCATGCTGCGCTCCTGCCGCCGCCGCGCCCGCGTGCTCAGCACCGCCTTGCGGCCCGTCTTGGCCTTCTTGGTCACGCCCCCTTCTTGGCGCGCGGCGAGGACTGCGGGCCGCCGGTCGATGGATTCTTGCGGCGGTCGCACTTGCTTGAGGGACTTGTCCGTGTCGATGCCCGGAGAGGTCGCCCGCCGCGCCGCGCGGGAGTGTATTGAGGGGCCTAAAGGGAGGGGGAAGGTGAGTTAAGTATGGCACGAAAAAGGGGTTCTTAGGGGGGCTTTCTGGAAATTTGTACCTCTCTTGCCCTTGGCGATGCTGCCTTTGGCCATCTTGTTTTGCCTGGCCGTGTTCGTTATCAACCGCGGTATCGCGGGGTGGTTCCAGAACCTCTCTTATCGCTGGGATTTTTTTTGGATGGGGGGTTTACTCTTTCTTTTTCAGTGGGGTCTTTTACCCGGACCCGCCTTCCGGCAGGGGCCCTCGAGTCCCATGCATTGCGACCCCACAGCCTAAGCTCCAGGCGACCAATTAGTGCGTCAGCCAACAATGCCAAGGTGTTTTCCCCAGCACGAGGAAGCCATCTCACACGCATGTGCATCGACCTAGCTTTTTCCTTCTTCCCATTTGCTTCCTCCGTCAATTGTACACATCTTCTTTCATCTCTTTTGGCTGGGCCAGAACACCCTCTCTCTTATTGGACATGGCATTTCTGTATTCCTTCCTGTCCTCAACACCGTCAGCTTCCTAAGCCAAGCACCACGTTCCCATCTGCCACCTCTCTTTCGCCTCGGTTCCTTGCCCTCCGCCGCCCTCTTCGCCAACAGAAATGAATACCGACGCGAAACGCATTTTCAACAAGTTCGACAGCCGCGGATTTCCGAGTTCGTACCAGCACAGCGCTGGCGGACAACTACAAGACCGGTTCAACAGCCCAACCGTGATCCTCACAATTGTCGTACTCGCCGCCACCATAGTGTACCAGGCGGCCCACCAACATCGTCGACTTTCTTTGCTTCTCCAGCGTCTATGTGACGCCGCGGTCACTGTCATTCCGGCGCGCGTCATCTTTGCCATCGACCGTTTCATGAACCCCCCGCTTTTTCCGACACACATGCTCGAACCGCAGCTGCCGACACGTGCCGCCAAAAGCGATGCCCTGAGAAGGATTCTGGGAATCGATAATGGGGGCGGAATTATTAGCTCGGTCGCGCAGGCTGGACGTAAAAGCCTGAGCGGTCTTACCGGCGCTTCTCTGCCAAGAGCTGCGGGCGACCATCCGGCTGGTTTGGGAAATTACAACAATTCCTGTTACCAGAACAGCATCCTGCAGGGACTGGCATCGCTCACGCCTCTTCCGGCGTATCTGTCTGCAATCTCTGCCGAGGGGGGGCTCGATCGCTCTCCGACTCGAACCGCCGACACGTTGCGGGCGTTGATTGTCGAGCTCACCGACCCCTCGAGCAATGGCCGGACACTCTGGACGCCAAAGGCGTTAACGAACATGAGTACGTGGCAGCAACAAGACGCACAGGAATATTACTCGAAGCTCCTAGACCAAATCGACAATGAGATTGCGAAGGCTGCCCGTGCTCTCAAAGACGTAAGCGCTCTCGACTCGGACCGCGCCAGCTACGACTCCTCTGCCAGCCAGCATAGCGATGACAGTGGATATCAAAGCTTGCATAGCCACCCCAAGTCTGGGCTTGAGGCTCCCCGTCTTGCTCGAAACCCGCTCGAAGGGATGATGGCACAGCGCGTGGCCTGCGTCAATTGTGGTTACTGTGAAGGATTGAGTATGATTCCGTTCAATTGTCTGACGTTGACGCTCGGTAACCGCGCTGAACACGATCTTTACGAGCGGCTCGACCACTACACCAAGGTCGAGTCGATTGCGGGCGTCGAGTGCGTCAAATGTTCCCTAATCGTGGCCCGAGACGTGCTCAAGACTCTTGCTGAGCGCACCGGGGCCGTCCCCGAGTTTCAACAGAGACTGCAAGTCCTGGAAGAGGCCCTCGAGGAAGAAGCGTTTGACGAAAGCACTGTGGCGGGAAAATGCAGAATCACGCCAAAGATGAGGGCTAGCTCGACAAAAACGAAGCAGGTTGTGCTTGCGCGACCTCCGCCGAGCCTGGCTTTCCACATCAACCGGTCTGGCTTCGACGAAGAGACGGGCTACATGTACAAGAACTCGGCTGCTGTCCGCTTCCCTTTGCTACTGGACCTGGGGCCTTGGTGTTTAGGCAGTACGGATGGCCAGACGTCCTTGAAAGAAGGTGCGGCTACCGTTGGGGATGTTGAGCAGTGGACGCTAGACCCTAGGGTGTCCATGGTAGCGGGAGACCGGGAGCCGAGTAGGATCACGGGCCCGATTTACGAACTACGCGCGGTAGTCACGCATCAGGGCCATCACGAGAACGGGCACTACGTCTGCTACCGGAAACATCCCCCCTCTTGTCCCCCAACCAAGAAGAGTGTGGCGGCTGAGCGCATGGACCTGGACGACGAGACGGAGCCAGGGGATACCGAACACAGCGCGAGCGAGGCAGATGGATCGTGCTCAAGTCAAGACGAGCCACAATCCCAGTGGTGGCGGTTGAGTGACGAGCATGTGGCCCAAGTGGATGAGCGCACTGTTCTCTCCCAGGGCGGTGTGTTCATGCTGTTTTACGACCGTGTCGATCCCAACTCGATACTGGTGTCGGATGCGAACCGACATGCCGCTACGGAGCAAGGCTTGGAAGATGCCAAGATGCTGGGCATGTCGCTTGCGGACGATCTAGCACCGTGGTGTGTTGTACCTAGCCCAAGCGCGGTGCAGGAAAATGGGGAGATTTTGGCGGATTCGAACCCTCCGACACCGTTCGACAATGGTCTTCCACTACCCAGAACACCGATACCGGCGAGTGGGTTGGATGAGATGGCCGGTCAGCGGCAACCTTCGCCATCGGGTTCTGATGAACCCCCGGAGTGGCTCGCCCGTCCCTCCGTTCGGAAGGCAGATCCGGCGGAAGATCAGGATATAGGTCAGGTGCCAACAGAGTTTCCGCAGTCTCTTGCTCAAGTCCCTGGGGTTTAGGCCACCGCAGCTTATTGAGAAGCTGAGGCGAGGGATGGTCGGTGCTCACTCCGGTTGTCCTATTACTGGGTACCTATGCATAGCGAACGGCGTTCTTGGTTAAGAGGGATACTATAGGCTTTTTTCTTCCTCGGGCTTGGACCTGATATATGGGCTAGCGCGGAGCGTACGTGGTTCCGGCGAAGTTGGTTTGCATGGATGGGTTTATGGTTTAGAGGATATGTGGTATGAGAGGCGACGCGGTTATGAGCGTTGTTATTAAGGGCGCGATTTTTATCACGATGAGGAAGCTTATTGACCCGTTCTTGGTTCTTGAAAGGCGGCTGGCTAAGCTCTGCGCCAAGTAGTCAAGGATTAAGGAGTAATTAAAATAAGCTTCTCTAGATGCCAGCATGCATCGCAGATGATCTTGGCTTGGGTTTCCATGCCACTTTGCAAACAACGAACGTTCTGTAATGCATTGAAGAGCATTGGTTTTTTAGACTACGAAGGAGTGGTATTTGTATTAGCAACGGAAGAGATAGCGGCAGGGTTCATCACGAACGGTGGAAGATGGAAGAGGCTGGCTTGTGTGTGGCCTCCAATCAGTGCCCGCCAGTGCGACCATGTGAATTTCCGAGACAAAAAGCGTCAAAGCGGAGCATTGGTGCTTTTCATTCCTGTGTACTTGACTCCGTCGTCTCTGTGAGAATATCTGTATCCAAACTGTCAATATTGAGCCTGGAATTTGACAAACCCGGATAGATATGAATCCGGGCATTGTGGGCACAACACTCAATCTTTTTTCCACCTCGATTTTTGATTCCCGATATCATTTTTTTGGGCCTCGGTGATCGTCCAGTTCTCCAATCCTTGCCGCTTACCTGCAGGTTGAAGGTACGCCAGGCATCATCAGGTTGGGGTCGTACAGTTTCATTGGCGAGCAGCTCGTTCCCATTGCGAACATCCCTGCTGCTGACCTGTGGGGTCTCAGCCTGGAGCAGCACACAGTAAACTTGCCCCGCCGACAGGCTGCGCGATCCTTTTTTTGGGCTGCGGTGCGCTCAACAAAGGGGCAGCAGGGGACCAGCGCCGACCATCCGGTCGGTGGTTGCATGCACTTGATTCAGCCCTTCTTCGAACACGAGAACCGAGAACGGCCACTTCCTTCCACTCTTTTGTTTCGTTCATTCGGACTCTCGACCTCCGGACCACGTTTCTCCCATGCGGCCATTCTTTCCTTTTCGCCAATCCGCAACAATCGCCCATTCGAGTAAAGCTGCTGGTTGATAATCTGATATTCTGTAGTCTCATCAGACGGATCCTCGACACCCTCGCTCTTAATCCCTTGCTCCCTCCCCACTCCCCCAGCCGATCGACCAAGAGGAGATATCAATTTCGGCACCCGGAAATCGCGTTATTGCGTCGTCTGTCTTGTCCACCCACCCCCGGATCCCGATTGAATCACCGGATTCCCGTTCGTTCGCGATAGACCCAGATAACCCGGAACCGCCCGTCTCCGCCCCGCGCCGATATGGCCGAAGATGATGTCGAGCGCCAGGTCGAGAAGCCGCGCCCGGCTGAGCGATCAGTGCATGCGGTATTCTACATCGCGTATGTTTGGCGTGACGATGGAGGGTCTGGTCACCGAGAGAGCATCTTGCTGACAGTCTGGGTTGTGCAGGAGCTGGATCTTCTTTTCCAACCTAACAATTCTCTTCAACAAATGGATGATTGATGGCCGGGGTTTCAGTAAGTGCATGCGGGATGCCCAAGCAAGAGGATGAGCAAAGTGCTAACCGCTGTTTTCAGGATACCGTATGTCCCCGCCTCGTCCCCGGCGCTCCCTCCGACCCATCCCCTTCCGCGCTCCAGGTTCACTACTAACACATCGATAGCCGTGATTCTCACATGCTGGCACCTCGTTTTTGCGACCATCGCGACCCAGGTCCTGGCGCGGACCACAAACTTACTCGACGGACGCAAGAATGTCAAGATGACAGGGCGCACCTACCTGCGCGCCATCGTACCCATCGGCCTGCTGTACAGCGCCAGCCTGGTCTGCAGCAACATGGTCTATCTATACCTGAGCGTTGCCTTCATTCAGATGCTCAAGGCCGCCGCGCCCGTCGCCGTGCTGCTGACGAGCTGGGCCTGGGGTGTCGAGGACCCCTCGCTCAAGCGTTTCCTTAACGTGTTGCTCATTGTGGGCCGGCGTGGCGCTCGCCAGCCTGGGCGAGATCGACTTCAGCCTGGCCGGCTTCCTGTTCCAAGGTTGGCGGCATCGTGTTCGAGGCTATGCGCCTCGTCATGATCCAGGTGCTGCTGTCGGGCGACACCCAGAAGATGGACCCGCTCGTCAGTCTGTACTACTACGCGCCCGTCTGCGCCGTCATGAACTTCATCATCGCCATCGTCTACGAAGCCGACAGCTTCAACTCTGCCGACCTCGCCCAAGCAGGTTACGGCCTCCTGCTGCTCAACGCCATGGTCGCCTTCATGCTCAACGTGAGCAGCGTCTTCCTTAATAAGTTCTCACCCCCCATCTCCCCCCAAAATAAAACCCCACCCCCCTTCGAACCCCAACTAACTCCCCCCCTCCCACCAGATCGGCAAAACCTCCGGCCTCGTCATGACCCTAACCGGCATCCTCAAAAACATCCTCCTCGTCATCATCTCGGTCCTCATCTGGCGCACCAACATCACCCCACTACAAGTCCTCGGCTACGCCATCGCCCTCGCCGGCCTGCTCTACTACTCGCTCGGCTGGGACCAGCTGGTCGTGCTCTCCCAGGCCGCCTGGGCCTTGGCCAAGGGCGACGACCAGCATCACTACTCAGGCGGCGGTGGTGGTGGCTTGCCGTCGGCCGTGCGTAGGACTTTGGTGATGGCCGTCGCGGCGGCGGTGGTGCTGTTTTTGGTGGGCGGGTTCTTTTATCGCGGGGCGCCGGCCGAGGAGCTGGCTGCTGCTGCGGGGACGGCGTAGTGGGTGTCTTCTTGTTTGGGTGGCTTGGGCTACACTGGGCTACACTGGGCCTGGGCTGGGCTGGGTTGGGGTCGGGGTCGGGTTTTGATATGGAATGGCGTTTATTTGGCGAAGGGGGGGTTCTTTCTTCTTTCCTGCGTTGGTTGGGCTGGTATTGATTTTCGGACGCGCCGCACTATCGTCCGGGTAAAGATGGGGTTGGTCGACTGCTAATGAGGCCACATTTTGATGAATAGAAGAGGAAGGGGTTGGAATGTCATGGCGGTTTGGGAGGAGTCTTGCTGGCCGGCGTGGGGGTTTGGGAAGAAAGAATGATATGGGCAAAGTAGTGAAGATGGATGAGATGGATAATGCAAGCAGAGAGCCATAGTTGCTTCTCTATGGTCAAGGGGTGTCTGTATTTATCGTCGTCACTTTGGTGGCCAAGGCATGCTACCAAGGGCGCAATCAGTACATACAACACAACTTCGCAAAACTGATACAGGTATCAAAGCTAAGGCACTCAATCCCGTTCCGTTCATGTCCGGGTAACTCCTGAAAACCTGTCAAAAGCCTCCCTTGTTTTATGCCAAGCCCCCTTTCTCCGCCCGGTGATAGTATTATTACATTACACAAGGTTGCAACATGAGTCGTGTCGTTGATTAAACCGGGACCTCTGGCCGCGACCTCAGTCACCTCTTTCTTCCTTTATCGTGATTGCTGCGGCCTCGGCCTTGACGACTGTTGCGTCCACGCCCGGGAGAGACGCTCCGTCCTCATACACTAGAGGAGTGCCCGTGTAACACCGGGTGACTTGGGCAAGTCTGGTAGGCGTGGACGCTTGAGCAAATCGTAGCTTCTAGCCACGACTCCTGCTCCGCCTTCGCCCGTGGTCACGGTCGCGATCTCGGTCACGGTCTCGGTCCCTGTCCCGTCGGGAGGACACGCTTCGTTCGCGGCGACTGCGGCGGTAGTGGCTGTCCCTATCCCGATCTCGATCCTGGTCGCGGTCGCGGTCGCGGTCCCTGTTTCGGTCCCTGTCTCTGGACCGGTCTCTCTCGCGATCACGGCTTCTTGATCGACTCCGGCGTCTAGTGTCTCGACGGTCATCTCTGGCTCGGTCGCGATCACGAGAACGGTCACGCCTGTCGCGGTCCCTGTCGCGATCCCTATCCCTATCTCTTGGCCTGTCACGGTCGCCATCGTAACGATCACCTCCGCGGTAGTCCATGCGGTCTCGCTCCCGGTCCCTATCCCGGTCCCGGTCACGATCACCGGGAAGGTAGCGATCGTGTTCCTCAGGTTCACGCCGGCGTTTCAGGTCTGGTGACTTATCCCCGGCGCGACGATCGTCAATACCAGGCACCGGCATACCCTTCTCCCTGGCCTCCTTCTGGGCAGCGAGATAGGCCTTGGCCTCTTGCTCACGCTTCTTGACCTCGGCCTGTTTCCATGCCTCTTTCTCGGTGTGGTTGAGGCGAGAAGGAGGGCGCACTGCGCTCGGCGGCGACCGTGAGCGGCTCCTAGGACGGCGTTCCTTGTCTTCTTCCTTGACCTTGTCCTTGTCACGATCCTTCTCCCGGGTTTGGTCACGGTCGCGGTCGCGATCACGGTCACGGCTGCGATCTCGCTGATCGGTGCGAGCGCGCGAGCGACTGCGTTCCCGTCTGTCACGGCGGTCGCGGTTCCTCGATCGAGAACGGCTTCTGTCTCGGCGGCCAAAACGCAAGCGGGAGCGAGACCGGTCGCGGCGCTCGGTTCTCTGGCGCGGAGAGCGACTGCGATCGCGGGGGTCACGACGGCGGGAGCGGCTTCTGTCCCTCTTATCGTCGGTCCTCGCCGTCCTCGGACGGGAACGACTTCGCTCTCGCTTCTCGGCCCTTGGACGAGATCCACTGCGGTCTTTACGCTCACTCTTCCGCTCATCCCTACGGTCATCTTTGCGATCATCCCGACGTGTGGCACGGGAATCATCACGACGGCTGCGGCGATGGTCATCCCGGCGGTCGTCTCTCCTATCCCTTAGCCTCGACCGGCTCCTTCTGCGCGAGCGGCTTCGCTCACGGAGTCGTGGAGTTCGTGACCGAGCATCCCTCCGCCTACGGTCGTCATTCCTAGACCGGCTTCTCTCCTTCCCGTGATGAGCCCGAGAAGCGCGGGACGGACTCCTAGACCTCCGCTTTTCGGGTTTCGCTTCGGGCTCCTTGGGAGCAGTTAATGGTTTCGTATCGCTCGCATGCTCTGTGTCTCTGGCCTCCGCTGATTTACCGGTCTCCTTAGCTTCTACCGGTTTTCTGGATTCTACCGTAGCCTTCTTAATCTCCACTGGCTTCGGTTCAGGAGCCTTAGGAGTCGACCGCTGGATTGGGTCGATGGCGGATGCGGGTTTGGCCTTCTTCGGGGGAGGCACCAGAGTTTCGTCGATTTCCAATTCGGGTTGTTTCGTCGTAACACGCTTGCTTTCCCGGAGGAGGTCGGCTAGAGCTTCCTGCTCTAGACGATCGTGGTCCTCCTTGGTGAGAGTTTTCTCGGTGTCGTCTCCTCGGTCTTCGGTCCCGAGTTTCGGTCTGTTGTCGTGACTGTCCCGTCGGCCCCGATCCCGATCTCTGTCCCTATCCCTGTCCCTGCCTCTATCTCTGTCCCTTGATCGATCTCTCGGCGTTCCTCGGTAGCTATCGTAGCCACGTTCGCGGAATCGATCACGGTCTCTGTCGCGCTCCCTATCACGGTCGCGGCTCCGGTCCCTGTCTCTCCGGCTTTCCCGCTCCTTCTCCCGCTCCTTCTCCCGCTCCTTCTCCCGTTCCCTCTCCCGTTCCCTCTCCTTCTCGCGTCGTTCGCGACGCTCCTTATCCCTCCGTTCGTCCTCCTCGCGTTCCTTCTTCCTCCGTTCTTCTCGGGCGGCCCTCTCGACCTCTCGTCTCTTCGTCTCCTCTCTAGCTTTGATCTCCCGCTCGAGTTGCCGCTTCTTCTCCTCTACCGCCCTCAGCTCCGCCCGAACGCGCTCTCTCTCAGCCCGGCGAGCTGCCGTCTCGGCGGCGTATTCTTCATCTGTTTTCAAACCACGGATCCGTTCCTCCTCAGCCGCATCTTCGCCAATCTCATCGCAGCGCAACTTGCGGATGATAGCCTCAATGGCGCGGCTGTCTATGAGCGCGCCAATGACCTCTTCCGCCTTCTGGTAGACGCCGCCGCGATCGAGTGCGCCATCGATAAGTGCTGCCGCTTTCCCACGTTCGAGGGTCAGCAGTTGAGTGGGATTGCGGTCGACTTCTTGCTCGGCGACTTCGAGGATGGCTTTGGTGACCTGGGCTTCATAGTCCTGCTTGAACGTCAGTGACCGACAAAACGACTGTGATTCTAGCGGAGACCTACACTAGCCTCAAACTTCTCCCACACTTGTTTCCGAATGGAATCGTAGCCGCCTTTCTTCTTGAAAGAGTGCGCTAGACCTTCAATAGCCGTCCGCGTTGCCGAAGGGAGTGGCAGGTCGGATGCCTTGAACTTTTTGGGAATAGGACGCGTAACTGCATCTGGTTCGTTCGAGGGAACCGGGCCCGCGGAATCGACGACGGCAGACATGATGGCAAGTCGGGTTGAACTTCGTAGCTCACGGTTGATTTATGTACCATGGGAAGAGTTATTGGTTGCGACGCGGTTCGAGGACATGGGAAGCACGAGCAGCGATGTGGAGGGGATAATAAGCTTATTCAAATCATTTTAATGCATCGCTTCAAAAGCGTTGGGTATGCAGGAAAGAAAAGAATGTCGAACTCGAAAGGAGGGTTTGACGACTTAGTTGTCGGGGCATGCCGTTTAACGGGCTGGTTGATGGTGCTTGCCGCGTTTGAAGAGAAGAGACCCGCCTCAAAAGATTTTGGTGGGGTACGCTAAAGGCTTGGCTAAGCAGGGGCATCGATGCAACTCTGCACATCAAAAATGTGAACGAGTTAACTAAGCCACAGCTCCACCACCAAAGCAAAGCCTCAGCAGCGCACAGATCCCCCAAAAAGTGGCTTGCCAGTTCGACGCAGCTACCTGACCAATTGCCGCCAATTGCCCGCAAACCATCGCAACGTCAGATCACGAAGCTCCGTGCAGTGTCGACAGCTCGCCCGGGCGCCAATTCCACTCTCTTAGCGGCACCGACAAAACCCCCCCACCACTTTCGAGATCCTAAACCGCAAGCGATCACCCACCACGAGACAAGATGGTTAGCAGAGTCATCTTCTGGACCGGCTTCGGTAAATAAACGCCCCCCCTCCACGTCCCCTCCCCCACCACACACCACACACCACACTACACCACACCAAACCCCCTCCCACACACACTACACAGCCCCAACAAACCCAACGGAACCGAACAACCCAGAAAAGAACCCTAACTTCCCACCTTCTTCACCCCACAGGCTTCGTCGTCCGCTTCTGGCAACTCGGCATCGAGATGCGGCCCTTCTTCAACCGCAAGGCGCTGTGGGCGTACCCGGTGTTTGGGGGCGTGGGCGCGAGCTTTGGGTACTGGCTGCAGGGCGTGGACGAGCGGCAGACCAAGATGCTGCAGGAGCGCAAGGAGGCCATCCTGGAGAAGCGGGCGCGGCGGGCGGAGCGGGCGGCCAGCGCTGCGGCGGCCGCGCCGACTGAGGTTGTTGCGTGAGGAGAGATGTGATGGGGTGGGATGGGTAGAATGAACGAATGGATGGATGGGCTGAGGTTGGCTGTAGGGCCGTGGGACGGGATGCTAGGGGAGGATGTGACTCCTGCTGGGTGGTTGATGGAGATGAGGGCGTGGAAAGACTACGGTCCCCAGTTCCCGCACGGCAGGATCTAGAACATTGGGCAAGCTCTGCAGACGGCGCGGTAGATTCGGTGTACAAAATTATTTTTGATTCCCTTGATTCTCTGCCCCACCTTACTGGGACGGAACCCCAGAGCTGGAAGAATTAGCGCGTCTCGATAGATCCTTGAGAATTAAATCTCGACCTGGCCTCAACCATCTAGCTACTCTGCCTTGGTAACCTAGACTACGCGCGAACTTCCTCTCGTTCAACCAGACTCTTTGACTCTTAGTCAATAAGAGGGTCCTCTTGCTTCCTCAACAGAGCCAGGATGGCTTGGGCCGGCGAGTTGCCACCACCACTCTCGAACTCGGTGATGACGCCCGTGATGTACTTGTCATGGGTGTTGTCAAACAGCAACCGGAAGCAATCCCCCGTGTTCCTCTCAGGGTCGATCTCGTTGTACGTGAGCGAATCGACCGACACACGGTCTCGGTCAAAGTTGATGGTCTCGCAAAGAACAATCACCTTGACGCCGGCATTCATGGCGGCCATGGCTACGTCGGCCGTTCCTGATGATGCATGGAGCGAACCGTTGGCAAAGATGGCCTCGCCTCCGAGAAAGACGTTGGAGGCCGCCGCCACCTTGGGTCGGAGACCGCCAAGATTGGGGGAGTAAAGCACCGGGATCCCGGCTTGTCGTAGGGTCTTTGCTAGATCCTGACCGGTGCGCTCGAACGGATCGTCAATGACGGTAACATCGAACGACTTGCCGTCGCGCTTCGCTTCGATAAAGGTCTTCTCAACTAGCCGGTGGCGGCCGTATGTAAGAATGGTGTCGCCTTCGTTGATTGACTCGGCGGCATTCCTAGCGATGGCGTACTCGGCCAGGGTAATCCGCTCCTTGATCAGAAAGTTGATCCATTCCAGGAGACCCTCTTTCGCTTCGTCCTCAGCCGTATCAATATCGAATTTGTTAACCTTCCCCTTAAGCAGCCGGATAGCATTGCCCATAGCGAAGCACATCGGCCTGCACTCGGTGAGGTACTCGATCTGGGGGTTGAGGACGTGTGGCACAAAGTGCCGAGACAGCGAGTTCCCTTTGGGTGTCTCGTACGACTCGATGACCTGGTCTGTATTAGCGGGCTGTCTCATGGGAATCTAGTACGGAAATGAATACAAACCTTCGCAAATGCCAAAAGAGTCGCCTTTAGACGGGAGATACTGTCGTTGAGGGCAAATGTTGCCATCTGCTGGCCAACTGCCAGCACAGCGGGGTGTACGTCTTTGTGAGCCTGAGATGTCGGTATCCGCTTCGACATCGGAATATGACTAAAGCAATCGGGGACACCACTCCTGACATCTTTCTCAAGCACTGGAGAGGATGGCCGCCGCCCAGTGGCTGGAGGTACCTGCAACTGCCCCCCTTTGCCCTGGGATTGCTGCCCATCCTGCCGCCCTTTGCCCTTGCCTCCTTTCGCATCCGCCGTGGCACCTTTTTCTTGAATCGGGGACGGTGTTGGCGCCGCGACTCTAGCCTCTTTTACTTGTGCCCTCCTTGCTGCTTTTTCTGCCTTAGCCTTGGCTTTCAACTGCGCTGCAGTGAGCTTTTCCGTGCTGGCGGGGGTAGCAGCTGAATTGTCGGCAGCTGGCGCATTTTTCGCTCCATCCTGTGTTGCTGGGACTGTATTGCTGTTGGGAGCCCCATTGATAGGGACTCCATTGGTCTCGGAGGGCATAATTTGGGTAACTGGTGCTCGGTGCTTTTTTGACTTAGGGTGGATGCTTCGAAGAGTGGCGCGAGGGGTAGAAGTGACGCAGAAAAAAGCGGTTGTTCTAATCGTGATGCTTGGGTGATGTTTGAAACTCGCTGGGACGAGGTCCGTGTGACTTTCCAAAGACCGTGCTTCCTTTTGAGCAAGATTATGCAGTGCAGTGTTGCTTTCTAATGAAGTGATTTTTGGTTTCTGGAGTTTTGGCATTGGGGATTGAGTCACAAAGCGAAAGCATGCCGCACACAAGCTTGCCCCGCGCCCCGCAATCATGCAGGGCGGTTCCACTCAAGCAATCAAGTGCACGGACCGCTGCCGGCTCCCAAACACGGACTCGATCGATCAAGTCCCGTCTTGGCATTGGTGTCGACTCGATAGTATCCCCGGGCAGTCCCGTGCCAGAAGCTGGTTTTTCAGTCCTCAAGCCCAAATATCCGCAAAAGTACATCGCTCTAATTAAGGTAAAGTACCTACGTGCAGCTATTCTATCCGAACTCCCGTCTACAACAGCGCTATACTCCACCATGGCCTGGTGCTAGCACCACATTCAACCACATCACACCACCTATTAAACAATCCCCACATGCCCAGCCGGGTGGCCCACTGACGCAAAAGAGGCGCCCCTAGGCCTGAACAGCCGCGCGGGACTGGTCGAGGTGCCGCAGGTGTCGGCGACGATGCACACGTTGCGGGAGCAGCACGTGCCGACGGCGCAGACGCTTCCCACGGGGCAGTCGGCGCTGGTAGTGCAGTCGGTCAGGCCGGCGCAGGGCGTCTGGCCGTCGGCGCAGAAGCCGGTGCCGCCCGCGACCGAGGCGCACACGCACGAGCCGCCGGGCCCGCAGGCGGTAAAGGTGTCGCACGTCTGCCCGGTGCAGGAGTTGGTCGCGCAGGCGCCGTTGCTGCACATGCCGGAGTCGCACTGTCGGGGGGGTTTGTGGTCGGTTACTGAGTCCGATACATTGGGTTGTCACGCCGATAGGAATGATGGTCGGGTGGAAGGAGGGGATGAGAGGATGAAAATCATCAACATACCTTCACGCCACACCCGCCGCAGTTCTCAGGGTCATTCTTGAGATCGAGGCATGTGGTTCCACAAGCTGTCAACCCCTCGGTGCATCCGGTTGGTTCGGGGGCGGCAGACGATGTAGATGTGGGCTCGGTGGAGAATGTGGACTCGACAGAAGACGTGAACGATGTAGACTCCGGCGATGATGTAGACGACTCGGATGATGACGAGCTACTTGACGACTCAGAGGTAGGAACCGAAGTAACTGTAACAGTTGTTGTCTGCGGAAATCAAAGTTCAGCTAAAAATGCCCCAAGCAAATTCAAGTGGATTGATTTATACCTTGTCTGTTTCCGTCACGACATGGCTCGTGATGCCATAGCACGAGCAGGCACTGGCATATCCTGCCGGGCTAGAACACGCGGATGCGTATGTTGGGATGGTTTTATCACCACTTGCCGTTGTGTCTGCCGTGATGGTACTGTGTCTGTTGTTAGCGATTGTCTCCACCATTAAAAGGTCTGTAGGCCTGTCATACATGGTATGACCGTAAGAAGTCGTCACGACGAAACTTGAACAGTCGCTCTTCGCTTTGGACGTAAATACCGGACCCTGCTTGGTGCCCGTCACGGCTCGAGCGCATTTGTCGGCGTGGCATACCGACTTGCATTTTGCCAGTACCGGGCTCGCCATGAAAACGGCGAGGGAGATCGCCATCCTTGCAGTTGACCTCATCTTATCGACACGTCCTTTGGCAACTCAAGCACAACTGTCACGTAGATGGGCTCCGTCGGGAATGTCGAAGAAGGGACGGAGTAGAGCAGTGACAGCAGGAGAGGGACATGAGCAGACACACCCATCACGGGCCTTACTTTGAATAAGAACCATCGATTTGCGTGACCCCTATCCCTTGGTTCTGGCCATCTCTGGAACCCGAAGTGTGGATTCTTAGTCTGTGAACTACTCTGCAAACGCCTAACTAGTGAGCTGCTAATCCAGTTATGGACGAGTCTCGATGCGAGTCGTCAGGCACGCCGCATGGATCGCGCCTATTCAAGCAAGCCTCAGCTGCGGCTGAGAGAATCTAGACTCGCCCGTAAAGGGTCTGCGTGCCAAGGGGTTCACTCACAATATTTGGCCCTCTTTGGATTGTTTGGCTTGGCACTGCCTTATTTGACAAGCAAACAAATAATCATACATAACCCTAGCCCTGACAACACACCTCGTCCGGAGCTTCATCTCCGAGACGAACGGCGCAACTCGGTCAACGGTCCTCGTCAACCCAGCCCAGCACGGACAGATCGGATCCTGATTCTACCCTGCACCTATAGCACGGAGTTCGTTGCGGAGGACATCGACGAGTTGTAGACTTTTTGAGGAGCTTTGTTCGGCCAGTGGTACATGGGGTCGTTCCCGAAAAATATCAGTTGCAGCCGTCGTTGATCATGTCAACAGGTTGTTTCGACGAAGACCCCTAAACGGCCACCAGCTTATCTAAGGGACAATCTGTGGAGGGGATCCCAAGTTTTCTTCACCTGCAGCTGGTCTAGGAGCACCAACAACAGTGGAAGCGCACAAGCCTAGGCTTATCGCTCCGGGTAGCCTGCGAGCGTGTCCTAGTCGACGCAGTCAGAAACTTTCTTGAAGCTGGAGCGGACCCCAGCATTGAGCACGGTGGCGGGCGCGACGCCCTGGCTTGCCGCAAGTTCTTCGCTGAAGGGATATCCCACATTGTCAAGGCCTTCCTGGAGTATGACGCTGACCCGGACACAATCACTCTCAACTCTCGGACTCCTGTTAAATCGCCGATCAAAAAATTAAAGGTTGTTTTGTGTCATTCCAAGGCATGGGCTCTTCTTAAGCTTGAGAATACCAGACTGCGAGATGTAGGAAGATCAATATATCGTACATGTTTTGTTGTACAGGAGTCCCGCATCAGGCCATCCTTATATCTTCTGCTACCGGCCTCTGGACCGGACTTGGGGTTGTCTCTGCCTCTGCTTTTCCCTCTGCCGGGGCCTCCTCCGTAGCTGCTGGCGCCGTCTCTGTCGGTGCGTTCCCAAGTTTGCTAGGTGGCACCTGTAGAAGCAGGACCAACATCTCCCCCAGTGTGCCCTCCCTAGGCTTGGTCTCCTTGGCCCCAGGAACTTCTGAGACCACTGACTCAACCTGCTTCAGTACCACCTTTGACTGATCATGGTCCGCCCTCTTCTTTCTCCTCAATTTCGGGTGTCTCAGAGTGACCTGAACCTGGAAACCCTTGCCAAGGAACTCTTTGAGCCGCGCCATTCTCAAGCGTAGGTCGTGGGGTGCGATCGCCCAGTTGATCTCCAACTTCTTGGTGGTAATCTTGGGTGTGCTTTTCCTCATCGCCAGCCTCTCAGCCTCCGCCGCCAACTCGGCTTTGCGGTCTGCGATACGGCAGATTGGGTATTCTGGACCGGGAGTCAAGTCGTCCGGCCTGGGGGTAGCGAGAAGTATGAGAGTGTCTAGTTCCAGGTTGAGATCCTTGAGCACGAGGTGCGTTCGCTGCGGCGGGGAGAGACTGCCGTCTGGTTGTCGTAACTGGATCCACGGGAAGACGATGTCGTAGTCGCGCATTGTTCCACGACTAGCCGCCTTTTCCGTTGCAATCTTCTCACGCCTATGAAGCTGGTAACTGTTCAACATGCGGGCATGGTAGACGGAAAAATGACGTTGTGACGATGGTGAAAAGAGCTGGATGGGGACGGTTCGGCTGGGTAGCAGCAGGCGCTGCAGTTGCCTCGGGTTCTCCAAGGCTGCGGCATTGCTAATGAAGAGTTTGCAAAGGGCCGTAGCCGGGTTGAAGAGACATTGTGAGGCCCTCATGGTGGGCTAACAAGCTCGGGGAGTGAAGAGTCGTGCTTTGGATTTGGGTTGGAAGGAAACAAATGCTTTGCAACTTTTCGGTCCGCCGAGGAACTTGCGCCACAAGTTGCAACCCTTGTGATCGGGAAATTCTAGCCAATAAAAACCCCTACTCCCGCAAGCTTGAAGCTTGGCAATATCTGCGGGTGCGGCATGTCATTGCACCATTCCATCACCTCTCATCAACCTCACTCACAAACCACAACCATGACCCGCTGATCTCACTGAAAGCCTCTACCCAATGCCCTCCATAACCCGCATCCTGCGAGGTCTCCTCAGGCCAACCAGGTTCCGACTCTCCGCCATCAAACCAACCGGCCCCCATCCACCCCCACCCCCACCACCATCAGGACGACCACCACCTTCATCCCCCACCACGACCACCCCGCCAAACCCCAGCAACAGCAGCAGCAACAACCACAACCCCAACCCCAACCACCACCTCCCCTCCTGGCTCGGGCACCCCACCCGCGTGATCCTCACCACCCTCAAATTCGTCGCCTTCACGCACCTAATCTGGGAGTACGTGATCTCGATGGCGCCCGCATCGGGCCCATCGATGCTGCCGACGTTCGAGGTGCTGGGGGAGTGGCTGGTGGTGTCCAAGGTGCACCGGTTCGGGCGCGGGGTGGCGGTGGGCGACGTGGTGGCCTACAACATCCCCATCAACGAGGAGGTCGGGGTGAAGCGCGTGCTGGGCTTGCCGGGGGATTACGTGTTGATGGATACGCCGGCGGATGAGGGGGGTAGTGGTGGTGGTGCGGGGAGTGGGGGTGGGAGTATGATTCAGGTTCGTTTTTCCTTCTTCGTTCGTTCGTTCGTTCGTCCGTCCGTGTTGGGCCGAGGGGTGTTGAGTGTGGGTGGTGTAGAGGGCGGAGCGCTGACCTTGGCCGATCTAGGTGCCGAAGGGCCATTGCTGGATTGTCGGGGATAATTTGGTGGCGTCCCGGGACTCGAGGGGTTTTGGTCCTGTGCCGCTGGCCCTGATACGGGGCAAGGTGATCGCCACAATGAGGCCGTTCTCCGAGTTCAAGTGGATTACCAATTCAATGGAGAGAGCAAACAACCCAATCGAGGCTTGATTTCGGATAGGTCCTCCATATATGTATTATAACACGTCTGGTCAACGCCAGCAGCACCTCGAAATGGACAATGTAAGTTCCATCTTGTATATGTATCAATTGTGGGTTCTAATTACATCAGCTACAACTAGCCGAGCCTAGCATAACAGTTCAAGCCGGCCGTGTTGGTAATGGGTAAAGGGGCATCGCGGGAATCGCGGGGTATGATAGTAGCTCGGGTTGTCCGGCGTCATCCGTATCACTCTTCTGCGCCATAATACAAAAGAAAAAACAAAGGAGGGCTGAGGCCCTCTGGAAGACCCAACAACCCAAATTGTCCCCACACCCCCCAACACATCCCCCCAAATGCTCATCTGCAGTGTACACATCTCCCACAGTCCCCCGCTTCCGCCCCTTGTATGTAGACAATACTGACGCCGCCAACTCCACGCCGTTCCAATGCGCAATGGACAAATAGAAAACAAGAGAAACCTTCGGGTATACGGGCGTAGGGGCAAACAGACCCCATGCCCCATGAACGAGGGGGCTATTATCAACCTTCAATGTGGCTCTTCGACCCACCCTGACCCAACAGCTCCAGGCACCGCTGGGCCAGGTTGACCACCTCGCCTTCATCGTCGTCCTCGGCCTCGTTGTCCGACTCCATCATCTGGCGGTTGGCAATTTGCTTAATCATGTCAACAACGCCATCTGATTTCCCGATGAGACCGATGAGCTTTTTGTCCTCTGACTCGAGCAGCTGGAGCAACGTCCAGATCGCAATGTGTTGAAAGGTGGCATCTCCGCTCGCAAGGAACCGGTTGAGATAACCGTGGATGCCGTCTCTTGGCTCCATCCAGTTTTGGACAAAGATGCTGTAGTCGCCCACTGTATTTCTGTTAGTATGAATTATTGAGCAACCAAGTTTGTGAAACTGACCTTTGGAAGAAAGGTTGCCTAGCGCAGCGGCACTGTTACCCTGTACCTCAACGCTCGGAGACATGGTTAGTGGGATCAGAACGTCAAAGACACCAAGCTCTAGGAGATGGGTCTTGAGCTCGTCGCTCAGCGCAAGAACGGCAATGGCGGCTGTCATTTCGGACTGGACCGTGACGGGAACTTCCAAAACGAGCTGCTTGCACTTCTGGACGGCGCCCGCCTCGAGGACAAGGGACTTGTTCCGGTCCGAGCTCGCCGCTAGGTTACGAAGTGTCGAGATGGCGTGACACTGGATCTCCTCGTTATCTGTCGATCCGAGCAGGTCGACCAGCGGCTTGAGGAAGCCGGCCTCGATAATCGGCGATTCGTTCTGGGGGTGAATTGAGATATTACGGATGCAAGCGACGGCAGACAGGATAAGCGGAAGATACGAAGACCGAAGAAGGCGGAGCAGTGGCCCGAGCCCGTGGGCCTGGACAATCTCAAGCTGATACTTCTCGTCCGACGCAAGATTCCGGAGCGCCAAGGCCGCCTGGCACTGGACCTTGGGCGATGAGGATTCTGTCAGGTTAACGAGGTACTGGACAAGCCGTTGCTCAGTCTCGGCGAGTTTCCGTCGGTTGTTAGCATCGACAGCAATGTTGCTCAGGGCCGTCGTGCAATAGTATTGCACATCAACATCCGAGGATGACAAAAGCTGGACGAGGACAGGGATAGCACCGGCATTCACGAGCTGCTGCCGGTTCTCGTCTACAAAGTATTAGTCGCAGGCTGTCACAGTTTAGGATGCGCAACTTACCAGAATGTGTCATATTGAGAAGCGCGCCAGTGGCATTCCTCTGTACTCTCATGTCCTTGGACTTGGCCAGCCTAGTGAGGGGGCCCAGAGCGCCAGACCTTGCAATCTTGGCCTTGTTCTCCTCGTGCGTAGCGAGGTTGGTGATACAACCAACAGCATTGCACTGGACCTCGACATTTGGCGACATCATTTGCTTGATAAGCGGTTGGAGTCCGCCGAGTTGGACAATCAGGACCTTGTTGTCGGCTGAGTTTGGGTTAGCAGTCTTTCTACAAGCCGTGACTGCAGCTGCAGGTGTATCCTTTACGAGGCGACCTACTGTTAACGGCAAGGTTGCCCAACGCAGCACTAGCAGCCCGTTGCACTTCAATGTCGGAGTTCTCAAGGAGAAAGAGGATAGGCCCGAGGGTGTCCCGATCAACAGCTCGGACATCTGATGTAACCACCCGGGTTAGCATAATCTGTGCAGAGGTCGGTCTAGGTCGCTAAGCCGACTTCTCAGCCCAACAATTCACACGCACCTCTCTCGGTAATCTCAGCGAAGGTCAGACTTGCGCTCCGTTGAAGATCGATGTTATCGGAATAGACAAGGGTGCTTAGAGCTCGGAGGGGTTCGCCCGAAAAGAAATCAGTCTCGGCGCGCTACAAGTAGGTCAGGTCAGTTCGTGTTTGTCAGGTGTAGGCTAGCACGGCTGTTCTAACATTTTCGAGATATTGTAACAAGTCGGCAACGGCCTCTCGCTCGTTTTCAGCGAGCACATTCTCGTAGAGGGCATCGCGGGATTTGCCTAAACCTGTTAGTGTCGGTGTGATTTAAGGCGGCAAGATCGCGGTTGTACCTCCACAGCACGAGGAGCTGCAGATGCCCATTGCGGCTTATGTGGGTACGCCGACAGTCCCAAGGTGGTGGTGGGTTGATTGCGTGGGCGGTTTCGAGTCGTCTAGTTCGAATGAATGCGGGTTCGTCTGGTAATGTTTCGTGAATCGGAGGACGGCGGCAAGCGGTCCGCGGGTCGTCACAATAGGCACACGGTTCAAGAAGGCTTTGAATCGTTGAAAACTATATCAAAGAAGCACTCGCAGATGAGGTGTGCCTTCTTTGTGCCCGATCGCGATGGTCGTGCTGCGCTGGCAAACACTGGCGGTCGGTCGGGTGTGTGGTTGTTTTGGCGGGTCAGCTGCATCGAAGGAGATGCAACAACCAAGCCCGGCCCCATTCAAGCAATGATCGAAGCTGCCTTGCCTTGTTCGCCCGGCAGCCGGCTCTAAATTCACGGCCGTGCGTCAGTGGGACCCGACCTCGCTTACCTACAGGGGCACGGGCCAAGGTACCGAGGCCTTGTCAGAAACACCATTCATCACGCTGGGCCAAGCCACGCTTGATAACATCCAACAGTTAATGGGTAACTTAGCAGCTGTGCACCACAGCCAAAAGATTATAAGAGACAGACTGGTTATCGACCTGCATTGGCTCAAGGATATCCCTGAGTCGACCACTTATGGTGATTTACTAGCGACCAGTCTGGCACCGTCTTGTTCTTATTTATTCGTACAAGGCAGCCGCTGACTTTTACCTGTTTGCCTTGGGTGCATACAAGTACATTCCGCTAAAGTGCAATTTGTTGCTCTGTCAAAGAAAAGAAAACATATAGTGGCTATCTTATACCTACGTGGATGGGAAACGAAAGGGAACATCTTGATTTCACATCTCATTTTTTTTCAACCTACAGTCACTTAGCCGCAGTTGACAAAACATTCATCATTAAGGCACCTTCTCTCAGGTACCTTGGGCACACATGGCTGTGCGTGCACCATTTCTTAGGTGGTTTTAACCTAGTCTTCCCTCTGCGTGGTGCTCGATTAAAACGCTTCCACAGCCTTGGCCTTCTTGTTCTGATGGGCTAACATATCAGGAGCATCATTGTCCTTGCTACCGGAGACATCGAATTCATTTAAGGAGGACTCGCCTTTCGGAATTTACAGTAACCATGTGTAAGGGATGGGAGTTGAGCTTAACAACGGTTCTTATTGAGTGAGATCCATGTGATGGTGTGGCGGGGCGCCTGTCTTCCCCGCACCGGTTCTCCAAATCTCACAACTCCCCGGACTTGGGAGGCAGATTAGAACTACGATTAGGTATGGGATGCATACCACATCGCCTTGAAAAAGCTGACATACCTATTTAGTGTTGAAGTAATGAGTTGACCACTAGCAAACTCACCAAAGAAAGAACGAGAGGGGTTGGCGCCAGCCACTCAAATGACTTTCAGGTCACACACCTGCCCGTCAAATGCAGCCCTTACAGGGCGGCTTCAGCCCACCATTCGGGTTCCTCACAGATAAAAGCGGAGAACTTCAGATCCAAGGGTCTTTTTGACACAGCAACTCCCGTCACTGTCATTCCCCATGCTCCTTCTCATCCCAAAGCCGCATTGCAGAGGCATTGGTCCCGAAGCATATAAACAGTAGAGAAACATAAAGGCAGCCGATTGCCATCGCAAACCCTTTTCTCTCGCGCCAAATTCTAGCATCTGCCAAGTTCATTTGTTGGGTCTTTTCCGGTCTCCGGTCCTTGGTCCTTGGTCCGCTCGACGTTTTAGCCCGAGGTAGCCCCAATAAGCCGACCCAAACTGGAGGGGAACTTCCCCGATGCGTGTTCCACCATCACGATAATGATGGACGACCCTCGTGCTCCCCCCAACGCGGCACATCCCAGCTCCCGCAGCGCTCCGCCCGCCCTCGCTCCCACCACAACTACCGACGGGGAAAATGGCAGTCAGCTGCCCCCGCGTCCCGGTCACGAGCTCCCCTTTGTCGCGCCCTCGTCGTACCTCCGCCCGAGGCTCCCCAGTCGCACCATGTCGGAGAAGACTCCAAGCGCCCTGGACAAGGAGCAGATGCAAGGCTTGGTGAGCATGCCCGTCCTGAGACAACCGCCGCCGGCCCGCTATGTCCCCGCATCGTCGGCTTTCCCAGCAACAGACGCTGCGATGCGGGGTTCTGGGCTTCCATCGTGGTAGAGTTGGCGTCCCCAGCTAACACGCACCTCATTTAGCGAGGGATCCGTGAATTCTTAAAAGTCCGGACGAGCTACGATGTGCTCCCATTATCTTTCCGTCTCGTCGTGCTAGACAACGAGCTCCTCATCCGAAAGAGCCTGAACATTCTCATCCAAAATGGTACGCCACCTTCATCCTCCGCCCCGGTTAGCCCCAGGCCGAGATACTGACTGGGTAATGCGCAGGCATCGTCTCGGCGCCGTTATGGGATTCGAACAAGTCGAGCTTCGCCGGCTTGCTGACGAGTACGGACTACATCAATGTGATCCAATACTACTGCCAGTTTCCCGATGAGATCGATCAGGTCGACAAGTTTCGCCTCAGTAGCCTTCGAGGTAGGTCGCCGTCATCAGCAGAAATGGACATGGAGAGGCTAAAAAGTATCCCCGGTAGATATCGAGCGAGCAATTGGCGTCCTACCTCTTGAGACGGTGTCGGTCCATCCGATGCGCCCCTTGTACGAGGCGTGCCGTCGCATGCTGAAGACGAGGGCCAGGAGGATCCCCTTGGTCGACGTCGACGAAGAGACGGGCCGGGAGATGGTAGTCAGCGTCATTACGCAGTACCGCATTCTCAAGTTCATCGCCGTCAACAACGAGAAGCACACGATATTGCTCAAGAAGTCGGTGCGGGAGCTAGGGCTCGGCACCTACACCAACCTAGCAACGGCGGACATGAACAGCTCCGTCCTGGACGTCATCCACTTGATGGTCAAGCACAACATCTCGGCGGTGCCGATTCTCGATAAGGACAACAAGGTTCTGAACGTATTTGAGGCGGTCGATGTCATTCCCTGCATCAAGGGCGGGGCTTACGACGAGCTGACGGCATCAGTCGGCGAGGCCCTTTGCAAGCGCGCCGATGACTTCCCCGGCATCTACACATGCAACGAGGACGACCGCTTGGATGCTATTTTTGAAACTATCCGCAAGTCGAGGGTTCACAGGCTCATCGTAGTCGATGATGATAGCCGGCTCAAGGGTATCATTTCGCTCTCGGACATCCTCAAGCACGTCCTACTATTTGGCGAGGAGGAGGACAATATCCGGGCTGGTTAGTATGGTACTTTCCAACGGGATGTCCGGCTGCCGTAAGTCGGCTGTTCTGGCTGGCGGCGGGCCGTCTCCCTTCCCGGTATTTATTTTTTCTACCGTTGATTTTTTTTTTGCATTTGCGTGGCGTCAAGGTGGGATGTGGATAACGGATACCATGGCTGCATGTGTTCTCCTTTACCCAAGGTATAGATCTGTTTTCTTGTCCTCTCAAAGATGCGACACAAACTCCCGCGACTGCATAATTGTGAACACTGGGTACACTGGGTAGCCAACGACCCGACCTACACCCAAAAAAAAAAAATGGTGACCACGAATGGCCCCAATTGATTTCAGCACCATGCCTCGGATCCTCACTCGATTCTAATCTCTTTTGTTTTGCTGTGTTCAAGGGAAGGAACCGGGCACGGCCTGGTCTGGTCTGGTCTGTACGAGCCACCCAGGCATGCGAGACGGGAAGCAGCAGCCAAAGCCGACCACAGCTCCCGTTCTGAGACCATCACAACCCGTTTGTTGCTGTTCGGGCCATGGCCGATGAACATATCTTACGATATTAGACTCAACCTTTCTCGTTGCGGCGCATTTGCCCCGGCGACCGACCACTCGCGCATCGACACAAAACAACCATCTTGCTTAATACGACAAGAATACCGAGTCAAGAAATGGATGCCGCATCTGCGCACTCGGTCGACACACCATCAGCCGGCTGGGACGCATTCCCTGTCCCGAAACAACCACCCCGCCATGCTGAACCGACTTGGGCTCGGCTTCCTCTCCCTACCGCGGCCGGCCAGTTCGCTGTTCCAATCCACGAGAGGCGCGCGAATCCAAGCAGCGCGACTTGGACCTCGTCCAGCGGGGATTTTGCTGACCTCTCCGATGCCGACGACCTCGAAATCCGAGATGAGTTTGTGCAGGAGTATAATCGGGTCGCAAAGAAGGTTCGACCCAATATTTTCCTAGTTCTCGCCTCGGCATAAACGCCAACTGACTATTGTAGCATGGCATTCGTATGTTGGCATCAAATACGAATAATCCATCGCTGGTCAGTTCTCCGTCATAGGTACCCCGAGGCCCACCCAGTGGAAGACTTACTAAACCCCGAATAGCCAGGACAATCCCCATTACAACAGCGACCAGGTTGGTTCTCGCGCACATTCCTGCGCCAGCCTTCGACAGCCAGCGATGGCAGCTCCACGAAATCCGAGAAGAAAATCAAGACCAAGCGCAGCATCAGCGACTTGGCGCTACGTGTCGTGAACGGGACAAAGAAGGACGGTCTCCAGGACGAGGATCTTCAGTCTCTTGTCCGCCTCTGTGGCAAGAGTAAACTGTACCTGCCTTCGGAATACTCACCCTGTTCCCTCGTGCTCCCCACGTGTTTCCGAGCCACTGCCCAATACCTCATACAGCATGGTAGGCACAGCGCGGCCACTGGCCTTGGACCCTTTGGTGGTGTGCTGACACGACTACAGGCGCAGAAACACGAGGTGTGTTTCGAATACCTGGTTCGGTTCGTATAGTCAATGCGCTCTATGCCCACTACTGCGCCGACGGTGATCCGGACGACATCTCCAATACCATTAGCTGTCCCAATTTGCCAACGCACATCAAAACCGGGCCACACGACGTCGCTTCGACTTTTAAGCGCCTCCTGTCTGGTTTACCCGGAGGAATCTTGGGGTCTCTGTCTCTCTTCGATGCATTGGTTGCCATCCACAGCGAGTTGAAAGGGGGACCGGAGTTTCTCAAGACGAAGCAGACCAAATTGAGGGCGAGACTCATAGCCCTGGCTATCGGCACCGTCAAGTCTCGGCTCCGCCGCGATTTAATATGCGCCGTATTTGGTCTGCTCTGCCTGATCGGACGTGCCGCTGAGAAGGCCCCGCGAGAGGACGAGCATGGGAGACCGCTGCCCACCTCTGACCTAATGGGATACAACGCCCTGGGGATAGTCTTCGGCCCGCTGCTCGTTGGGGATATTCTTAATTCGTACACTATACAGGCTGTCGACACCACTCCCGGGCCGGCGCTATTTTCGGCTACACCCCCTAATGGTAGGAAACAAAGGCGAGGATCCAAGGTCATGGAGGATGTTCAACCACCGTCCTTGGCGGTCGACAAGGTTTACATGGCAAACAACATCACCGAAATGCTCATCACACACTGGCGGGAGGTCGTCAGGCACATGAGGAGCCTTGGAGAGTCGAAAGCGGACCGAGATGGACCACAACTGAGGGCCGGACTACGGCCTTCTGTCTCGGAAGGGTTCGCTTTGAAAATGCCGCACACTGATTCCGATCTCTTCAGGCCTGGCGAGTCACTGGTTCCTCCTAGCCCTACCCCTCCCGAATTTAGTAAGTCCACTCGCCCGAGAAGCGTTGAAAAAGCTAACTCCATGGTAAGTAAGGGGTGCACACGAGAACCTACGCCCGCCCATTATCCTTCCCCGCCGACGACCCAGGAGTATGCGGCCCTTGTCCAACAGTCTCGCAGGTGTCGAGGCATCGTTGTTATCGCCTCCTATGGAAGAGCCGTCTCCGGCCGAACACTCGAGGCTTAAGGGCCTTGACGGTGCTGACAGCCGGCAAAGTCATCACCCTCAAGCAAATCATTCCGCCCCAATTACAGAGAATTTGCGTGAGACGCCGAAAACCCCGAACCGGAAGTCAGAAGGGTTTCAAGGGTTCGTCAGACCGTCTCCGGCAACGCATTGGGCCGAATCAAATTCTAAAGAGAGAGGCCACGCCTCCCGCCTGGCAGTCGGAGAAGGATCCCCAAATACTCCTGGTATACTGCACAGGTGGCAAAATGTTGAGAATCGACTCAGAGCGACTTCGAGGGGGGCGAATCCGTTCAAAAGGAACCCATTGAAGGATGGCGCAGCATCAGATGCCGATCGTGGTTCCCAGAAGGAGGAGATAAGAACCAAGAAGACATTGGAAGAGAAAGTATCACAGAATACACTACGGTCAACACTTAGGACGTCGCTTGACAATGAAGATGTACATGGAGACAAGTCTAGGGTGGACGTATTTGGGCTCGGGCGTTCACGGCTGGCAGCATGGAGATCGAAACGCAAGTCTCTTGTGTCTACGGGGCCCGGAAGCCCTGTGCCTACTCACTCGCATCCAAGAAAGGCCAGCGGGGAGCGAACTGGGTCGGAGAGCTCAAGGGACCTTTTATTGAACCAACGGAAGACGGAATCAAAATCATCTCCAACAACCAGGCATCAGGGAGATTCCATACAAGGACACGGCGGCTTCTCGAAAGATCACGTTGACAATACTCCATTACGAGCCCTTTCCGGCAACACTGTGACACAAATCCACTCGCTCGAAGAAGAGAATTTACGGCATGGCACAGGGATTTTGCAAGAAGACTCGTCAAGGGACGGGGACAAGAAGACGTTCCACTCGGGAACTCGCCGCTCCTTTCCTCTCGGTCCCAGACCAGACCCGGGCCGGCCATTGATAGCTACTGTCCCCCAACCGAGGCCGACAAAGCTGGATGGCAAGGCGGTCAAGGCCATGGCGGCTATGTTTGAGAGCGCCGCCAAGGACCTGAACTCGCTCCCCCCTTCCACAGAAAATATCATCCACCAAGTCGACTCTAGATCGAGCGGCATGATTTCGCCCTACACGGTCAACCCCCCGTCACCCACTAAGTCGCCGAGGCCGATAGACCCAGTCATAATCAATCGGCACGCGTGGGCGTCAACAGGCAGAGACCGGCGTTCACGGGTATTGGGACGGGGAGAAGTCTCCAGGTCTAACATACCTATCCCGTCGAGAAATCGCGGACCACGGCCGCCCGGACGAGCAAGGACACCAAAGCAGTTGAGTTCCGTATCTCCAGGCTTAACCACGGGGCCTTCCGCAGAGGTGAGCGAGTCTCTCGTTTCGATGACACCTGAGACCGTGCAACGCGTCCACCGACAACAGCCCAGCGTCGTCATATCCGCCCCTCTCCCCGAGCCGCAGCTAAACCAGACGACCCCAACCCCAAGCCCCCGGCTCAAGCCCATCAACGACCGGCTCACAGACCACCATCCACCCTCAGCAGAGGAAGGCGATCCCAGCCCAGCCTCCACCACCCGCCGCTTCCCCTTACTCCCCACCCCCGAGCAACGGCACCGAACCGCGTCAAAAAGCTCGACAAGCACCCCAGCGCAGGAAATTTCCACTCCCACCTCCGCCTCCAGCCCCAACCCTAGCCGCAGGCTACTCTTCCACCCCACAAGCCCCAGCACCACCACCATCACCACCACGCATGCCACCGCCATTGAACCCAATCCGATACCCCCAACCGACCACCGCCTCGCGCACGCGCACGCGCATGAGCACGAGTCCGACTCTGACCATAATCCTCCTCGCCCCGGTCTCTGGGCTGGTACCGCCGCCGCCGTCGACCTGGCTGCCGACTTGGCTGTTGTGAAAGCGCGATTGTGCCATGTGGAGCAGGAATGTGTCATGTGGAGGGGCAGGGCGGAGCGAGCTGAGCGGAGGGTGGAGGTGTTGGAGGGCCGGGGTGGTGGTGGTGAGGAGGGGGAGGGGGAGGGGGAGGAGGGGATGATGGTTTTGGGGGATGGGGGTGGGATTGTGGGGGTTGAGAATGGGGATGGTGATGGTGCTGAATTTAAACTTAGGTCTGGGTCTAGGTCGGGTGCTCTGTTGGGAGGTAGGCGTGGTGATGGAAGCGTGGAGCCCGTTTGACAAAGGAGAGGATGGTAATCAAGGGCCTTGGCGGGACGACGTCTGCGGATTCAAACGAGCATCGCCCCCCGAGGTAGGGCGTGTTGGGTAGGGAGTTGGCTTAGCAGGCAAGCAGATAATTAGGTGTAGGATACGACATGTCTAGCCGTGTATGGATTGTATAGTAGCAACACAAAGAGGGCAATGCAGTTTGCTGCCCTGCTTAATGGCAAATAAAATGTTCTAACTTGGCTGTTGATACTCACTCAACACCGTCCACTGGAATGAATCTTCCAAAGCCCGGATATAGCCCGGATCCAATACATTTTATACGTAGCTGGTACAGTAGTAATATGATACAAGTACACAACGCCTCTATCGCCGCGCCACCACGGATCACAGACCCCTTCGGTTCTTCTTCTAGAACTTGACGCCCTTGATCCGCTTGGTGTACTTCCAAAGGTGGCGGTACTTGGGGCCCTGGCGCCTGGCTTCCCAGCCGCGGGCCTTGCGGGGCGGCTTGAGCGACATGACGCGCTGGCGCTTGAACTCGACGTCGGCGCCGGGGATGCCGTGGCGCGCCATGACGTCGGCCGTGTTCTCGTCCCACTCGGACCGGAACATGGTGAACCCGACGGGGGTCACGCTGAACTTGTCGCGGAAGCTCTTGAGACTGAACCCGTCGCGCCCCTGGCCGTCGTACATCTCCTTGAGCTTGGCCGCGTCGAGCGGCAAGTTGTCCTTGTGCTCCAAGATGAAGACGGTCAGGCGGTGGTATGGGGCGCCCTTTTGCGCGAACGGCGGCAGCCAGGGGACGGCGAGCGTGCCGAGCTCGGGCTGGGAAGCCGCGGCCGCGGTGCCGAGCCGGTTCAGGAAGAGGGAGTCCCTGGTTGGGCTCCAGGGGATGTTGGTGGCCAGGAAGTGCAGGCGCTTCTTGAACGAATCGGTCTCGGCATCTGGTACGTCGGCATCTAGGACCACGACAGAAAATAGGCGTTCGCCCTTCTCGAAAACTTGCATGCGCAGTGTCGGGGGGATCTCCGTGATGCGGCTGTTCAGGGTGGCACCGGGAGGTGTCTTGTAGCCGCGGAAGGTCATCTTGACATCCATGGTCGGCTGGAATTTGGGGAGGAGATCGGGCACGATGTGAAACTGTTCGATACGCTGCAAGATGATATTGCGTTCCATGCCGCTCCATTTACGGTGGGCAAGGTACCGGTAGATGGGCTTGTTCATGTCGCCTGTTTTAAGGTTAGCGGAGCCGATGAAATGCTCGAACAACAACAGACGTACCCTGGCCGTCCTCGAAGCGCCTCTTCACTAGCGGATCGTTGATATCCGCTAGAATCTTGAGCTTCTCAACATGAGCCCTCAGACTTTCTAACCGCTTTTGCTTGTAGGCCTCCCCGCCTCGGAAGGTGCTAGCATCGGCCGCTTCCAGTCGCTTGATCTTTGCTGTCTCGGCAACAATCTTGGCCACCTTTTCTTCACGGTCCTGAGCTAGGATCTTGCGCGCCTCCTGGAAACATTGGTAGGGTAGTTGCTCGAAGGGGATGGTGCCTGTCGTGGCGAGGGCAGCACGTCTCCTCCTCGAACCAAGGTGGGGGGACATGAGCTGGGCCAGCTGGTCCTCGGTGCCCTGCTTGATCATCGAGGGGTATGGCGGCGGCTTCTTTTGGCCTAGAAGTGCTGCTTCAGCGGCGAGCTTCTGCGCATCGGGGCTGGGCTCCGTCGGTGTGCCGGTGGTGGTTGTCGTCTCATCTTTTCGGCTCGGTGTTGACGAGAACGGGCGGAGGGCAAGTGGTCGTGACGGACATGTTGCCGCTGTGCTGCCGGTTGCTTGCCGCAACGACCGCACTATCGGCCGTGCAACCAGTTGAGGCCTCGACATGGCGGCGGGTGGAGGGAATTGGCGTTGGAAAATTGGAGCGGGACGCTCTCAATTGAAGACCAGAGCCGGAGTCTCGCTGCTGCCCGCCGACAAAAATTCGTGGGACCCGTGCGCAGGCCCGCGGGGTGCAGGGGTCGGTAAGCTCCGCGACTCGGGGAGTCTGTGCGCTGCGGCTCCAGATCTTTTTTCGCGGAACATCAGTAACGATAGTGGTGGGCTGCTTCGCGGATGGGAATGGTGATTTTGTGAGCGAAAATCGACGAATATCTCCGGCAGTCTCGAGGACAGCCCCTATACATCACAGGACCCGTCGCCATCACTGTGGGACGCACCGCGGCCATGGCCGGCAAGGGGATGAAGAGCCTCAGCGAGGCCATGAGGGGTCTGAGTCTTGCAGCACAACCATGCAGGGCCCTGCCGGTTCGTCTTCTGTTCGATGCGATTTTGTGCTCAACTAGCTGACATTTGGCGTCTACACCAGAGTCAGCAAGTTTATGCGGCGTGTAGGAGGTCAATGGCAACCGCGGTCGAAACGAAGCCTACGAACATCACACGATCCGTCTCCGAGGCGTGGAATCCCCGTACGTGCATCGACCCAGCAGCTCATGTGCTGATTTCCCGTCTAGTATATCTACTAACCGGCTTCTACAGTCACCACCGTCCCTGTTACCATCCACGCCTTTCCTACACTCGAACCGCGCTCGCTCGAATCTTGGTCCACCAAACACCTTCACCTCCCCCTGCGCCGCGATATCCTCCACTTGGCCGTCGTTTACGAAGGCGACAAGACACGCCAGGGCACGGCCTCGTCAAAAACCCGCTTCGAAGTACATGGTTCGCATCGCAAGCTCCGCCCTCAAAAAGGCTCCGGCCGCGCCCGTGTGGGCATCAAACAGTCCCCGCTGATGAAGGGCGGTGGCAAGACGTTCGGCCCCAAGCCGCGCGACTTCAGCACCAAGCTCAACCGCAAGGTGTACGACCTGGCGTGGCGCACGGCCCTCTCGTACCGGTACCGGCGCGGCGAGCTGATCGTGACCGAGGACGGACTGGAGCTGCCGCTGCCCGAGGAGTTCCTCCAGCTGGCCGAGTCGGGCGCCATGGGCCGCGAGCTCGAGGACAGCTTCATCAGCAAGTACGTGGGCGAGCTCATGACCGCGCTGCAGTGGGACAAGGACAACGGCCGGACAACCTTCATCACGGGCGACAGGCGGCCCAACCTGTTCACGGGCTTGGATATTGCGGGGGAGAACGGCCGCGCGCTAGAGTTGGAGGATGTCGACGTCAAGGATCTCCTGGAGACGGGCAGGATTGTCATTGAGCGGACGGCGCTGAGGGAAATGATCAAGGAGCACTCGAGCGATCTTATCTCGCGTGTCGCGGTCAAGGGGCTGAGCGCCAAACCTACCCTGGGACAAGTATTGGTCCGGTGAGGAAGGGTCAGTTACCTCGAATGGTGATTTACACACTGTACTATAAGCCTTCGCTGGCCCTTGGCCTAGTAAGGTCGTTTGCTTTGTACAGCAACTGTAAAATATAACATTCATGTCTTGCAGCCCTCTCAACTTCCGGTGTTGCTCTTGGTCTTGTTTCATCTCAGAGTGGTAAATGAATTGAGACACGGGCCTGGCAGACTGGCGACCCATAATTTGGCCGTTTCAGATTGCCAGCGTCAGGTGGTGCAACCATCGAACGTGTTCAAAGAGTGAAGCAGCTTCCCCCCTCAAGTCCGTCCGGGCCTTCCATTCTGAGCGTTGCATGCGACGGAAAGTGTGAATCAGGTGGTGTGTACCTCATGTGCGGAACACTTGCTAGTTGATCGGTGGAGCGCCACTGCCCGCCAGGCTCGTTGCCTCACGACAAAGCCCCACTTCTAGGCTGCAAATGGTGCACAGGCCACCAATCTTGTCTATAAAAATCTCGTGCTCGCCCCAGAATCTTGCTCCTCTTCTCTTCTTCTTTTCCCCATCCAAGTGCAGGGGTTTTACGTGTATCAGTGAGGATTCGTCCGAGATCACGTTTTTGCTAGTTGAAAACTACATACCTGACCGCTCTCAGTTGGCTTCGGCTGGCTGGGGAATTTTTGGAAAAAAAATTACTTCTCGCCAAGAGATCTATTTTCTGTCTTTCATTGCCAACGTTTGCTTGTCGAGCGTGGCAAGGAAGGATGGGCTTGGAACAAGAGGAGGATTGGTGGATGGATGGGTTTGGATGGGTGGACGGGCTGGATTGGCTGCGAATGCGACGGGTGCGACGGATACGACACTTTCGAAATCGACGCTGGGTTCTTTCGATCGACAACCAAAGCTGATGAGGACACGCTAGCGCAGGGTTATCACTGCCGTTGGTGGTGGAAGTGATGAGAGATTGGGCTGGCGACAGCGGTTGCCCGATGAGTCAGGCGACCGAGGTCATTCGGCTGCACAACGTGTCAAACGTGTGGCTGAGGACACGGCAATCTTCGTATTATGGACGGATACTGGGTTAACTTGCGTCGCCTTTTGACTATAATTTTCGGAGCCCCACGAGGAGTTTGTAACAACCGAGACTGGCTGTCTCGTGTCAGCCCTCGCCAAACCTCTTTTGTTAGACAAACGAGTACTATTAATTCGTCAAAGAAGGAAGAAAAATAGATGTTTGTTGAAACATTACACAGTATTCGTAACCTCAATACCGAGTGAAAGAAATACTTCTTCCCAACTCCCGCAGCAAATGTCATGATCCCGAGATCGATCCAGCCCAGCAACTTGGAAAGCCGGGTTTCGGGCTTGAGGCAAGCCCCACAGTTCACCCTGTTGCCTGGGCCCTGTTGACGTCTGGGGGGTCGAAAGAACGGTGACAGCGGCCGGTGAGACGAAATGAGCGACCCCCAATGACTTGGACCAGGTTGGCTTCCTCCTCCAGCATGACCAATTCGATATCAATTGGCCAGGGCATAATAAATCAGAATAACACAGAATGCTGATTGAATTGAAGGTCTATTGTCTCCTCTCCAGCAGATCAAAGGCCTTAAGCCATCTTTTCCGGGCAACTCGTGCTCGGAGCACGCCGACCCGTCAATGTTGGGGAGCAGAGTGACCGAAGTGGCTGCTTAAACCCGATTGGCTGTCACGCGAGGAAAGTTTCTCGGGCATGGGTGCGGCCCTGGGGGGGAAGGGAGGAGGGCCCGGGCGGGCTGGGCGAGCGGACCCACCTTTTCCCTGGGACCCAGCAGGAAGAATGAGCGCCTCCTCTCTCGCCTGTTCACCTCGCTCATCATCGCCAAACCCTCCTACCGCTCAACCGATTTCTATCGCCCAGCGCCCCCACGAGGCCTGCGATCCGCTCCGATATCGATTCAGCGATCTAGAGACCGCTCCGTTGGCTCGTAGTAACCTCTGGATTCGATTTTCTGACGCCCGCCGACCTGCAGGAGGAGCGTTGGTGGATTGGAGGTTCGGTGATTGCCGCCATCGCCGTTTTCGCGCGACTCGTCACGACCACAACCTCCTTACCTCCTCCCGCGCGCATCGTTCATTCGAGCGCCGCGAATACAATCGGTTCCCCGATACGACCACCGACTTCTTTGCCGCACAGTCGTCGAGCGACCTCTCAAGTCGGGCGTTCTTTGTTCTCCGGGTCGCCACGAAACCAAAAGCGACCTCCGCGCCAAGGTTTTCCCACACCTACCCGCCCGGTCCGACATCACCGCATTCGCGCATCCTCGATCCATCATGTCCTGTCACCCCCAGACCCCTCAAAGCCCTTCCCAGTTCTCTCCTAACACGAGTGACCTGATGATGAGCATGACCGGCTCCGTCACGTCGACCACGACCACGCTGCCGACCCCCGCCCACAGCGTCAACGGAAGCTCGATACCTTCGGAACTGACCCAAGACACCGCCATGGGAGACGACTCCCCGCACAAGCGCAAGCGAGATGGCGATGACATGGGCAGCAGAGCGCAGAAGAAAGTTCACGTCGAGGACCGCAAGCTTGGTATCGACGACCTTCATATGGATGTCGGCGAGAAATACCTTCTTTGCAGAACTCGTAAGACTCCCTTCTCCCTGTTCAGAGCAGCGCGGCATGTGCCACGGCGGCAACAGGGGTCCCCACTTCGCTCATACCATAGCGCATGTGGCCCGCTATGGTTTCCCCCAGCCGCGATGTTTTGGGAGCCGAGTTACACTTCGGCCCCCTTTTCTGTTTTCCCAGAGACTTGGTTAACGTTGACTCTCCAGCGCACCCTCGGCCCCGGCCTCACGTGTCGGAAGACCTCTTCGAGATGTATGGCTTGACAGGGCTCGCTATTGAGGTTGCCCGTGTGCGGCCGAACGGCGAAAAGAATGCGCTTAGGAAAACGTATAAAGGGCACATCAAGAGGCTTGGCGTTCAAGGCCACTTCGACGAAGACAAGCAAGATCCCAACCGAGAGTACAGCCTGTCGCACCTGATGAAGCTGCCCCAAGATGTCTGGGATCTTCAACACGTACGGGGGCAGGATATCAGGGATGGCTTCACCAACGAGGTGCAACAGAAGCTATCGAGGGCCATGACCATGGGCAGGGGTGTCGTCCCCAGAGACCAGTGGGACAGTTCTGTGCTGGGAGAGATGGGTCCCGGTAAGGGTGAGCGGCAAGCACTGTCGGCTAGACCAACGGCGCCCAACACTCCCCTTCCCTCTGCAGGCCCGCAAGGCCTGCCCCGGCCTAAGACCGGCACGCCCCTCATGCAGGATGCGTCTCGGTCGATGCGCACTATCAAGAAACGGAGCTACGGTGACAGCAGCTTCGAAGGATACGGCGAGAGCTACGACGACGGCGCCGACACCGGCTACTCAACCGGAGAGGGCGACATGTCCTCTGGGCAGAAGCGGAGAAAAAAGGTGCTCATCAATGACTAGGATCCAGTCTGATGAGAAACCTTTACTGACTCTGAAAATAGGCCCATCAAGCCGCGCACCAGTCGTACCCCAACCAGACCCGACAACCGGCTTACGGCACTAGCATCACCGGGACATAGGACGTCACCGGTGCCAAGCCGTGCAGCCGCTCTGTCGAGCCGCGCCGCGGACGAGGCAGACCCCGTTTGCAGCGCACTTAGGAAATAGCCACCTGATCAGTGTTCAGGGTGATACCTGGTGACTCGGTTGACAAGACGTTCCTCGCAGCAACGCAGAACAATCCCATCGCGCCTTGTCCTGCGCGCTTATCGAAGTCGAGAGAAAGGCGACAACCGAGACAAAACAAAGACGGTCAGAGATTTTAGGCTTGCCGGTGCCAGCGCAAAGATGGGAAACCAAAGAAAAAGTACGAGGGCTACGACTCGAGGTGTGACGCCTCAGACGGAGCGGTCGGTCCCTCCTTTGCTGGCATCAAAATACGAACGGCCACCACGCCGCCTATCAGTGAGCCTCGAGCAGCTGAGGCTGGCGCATATTTGCATTTCAACAAACATTCAGCATGGCGTTGGGGTTTGGTTTTTTTTTTTTTTTTTTCCCAGTCCGGTTCCCAAGAATGAAAGAGGACCTTGCTATATTTTCGGGGATGGTTTCTGCATTTTGGACGCCGGGGGGCATTCGCGTCGTCCTAGGATGGGCTTGGCTTTGACGACGGCACGGGCAGACGAAAACGGGTTCTTGTTACGTGCGAGTCAGGAAGAAGCGACGACGATTATGCGCCGGCAGTGGATGATATGATGGGAAGGCACCCTTGCTACCTACCTGCTACGTCTATCTATGGTTTTATGCCCACAGCGCATTTTGTTGGGCCAAGATAGGCGCTAAATATATGCAATAATGATGCAGCGATTGCGTATTTAAATTGAGGTTCGTGCTTCATGTGATGACGAAAGGGTGTAGCACCTGCTAGCTTTTGGGTTTGAGACGTATGTTACTGGGCATCAAGCTCATTACTCCAAGTCGAGAAGTGGATCATGTAACAATAACAAGGTGCCTGGTGTGTTAACAAAAAGGGTTAACTGTCCTCCCTGGCCCATGGAAACGAACCTTGAGCCGCGAGCGTGCGTCTTCCCGCCACTCCTTGAACACGGCAACGCAAAGCTGGGGCGACGTGGTCTGGCCCCCTTTGGTTGCTTGGCGAGTTTTCATGTCAATAGTCAATGTCAACGCAGTCTAATGAAGGCAAGCAGCAAGGAGCTCGATAGACAATAGACATTATTTATTCAGAAGACACATCCAGTTTGTTCTTGGTCAATATACGTATACAGGCGAAGCCTGGCGAGTGCCATGGAAGACAAGACAGCCTTGGAACTCAACGCGTAGCATTCACCTCACCCACTTCGCCTCCCGGCCCTCATTCACCCAACCCCAGTCCCTCTCAAGCCCTCTCCCATTCCCGGCCTCCCGCCCCCTTCTCCTGGGACTAGTCACTTGGCTCCCCCCATCCACCCTCTCCCTCTCTTCCCCCCCCCTTTCTCTCCCTCCCCTTACCCTCCCATTCGCCCCCCCCTCCAAACCAATTAATTACCAATCACCTCAACCACCACCCCCCGCCACAACCCTCCTCGAAGCCTCCTCCCCCACCCACCGCGCCACCCGCTCCCCGACATCGCCCACCAGCCGCTCGTAGTGCGGGCCCGGCAGGAATAGCCCACAGTGCGCGCCCACCTCGTCCACCCCCTCCATGTACACCTCGACCCAGGCCGGGTCGCGGCCGGCCTTGGCTTGGGAGGGGAGGAGGCAGAATTTGCGGAGGCGGGGCGGTTTTGTTTTGGAGGGGGTCTTTTCTTTTTCTTGGGGTTTTTTGGGTGGTGGGTTTGGGGTTGTTGAGTCGTCGCTCGCTGCTGGTGCTGTTGTTGGGGAGGGTGGGGGGTGCTGCTGCTGCTGCTGTTGCTGCTGTTGGAGGAGGAGTTTGGCTTGCTTCTTGGCGAGTTTGGCGGCCTGGCGTTCTTGCTTGTCGAGGGCTCTTTGGCGGTCCTTGAGGGCTTTGTCGCGGGCTTTGGTGGCTTGGCTGTGGGTTTTGACGGCCGCCTTGTACTCCTTCAGGGCTTGTTTGCGGGATTCCTTGTCGGGGAGGGCGTCTAGGTTAGGGGGTGTGGGCGGTGAGGGCACGGAGGGGATTGTGGGGAGGTTGGAGTCTTGCTTTGTGAGTTCTTCTTCAGGAGGGGGAACATCATCGTCGGCGGGTGTGGCGGTGCGTGTGGGATTCGTCGTGTCTGGTGCGTTATCCTCATGTTGGGAGTGCGGTTCGGGGGGCTTGTTAGAAACCTTGGGCTCTAACTCATGCCCAAGTTCAGGTTCGGTCTTTGGCTTGAGTTCAGGCTCAGGCCCAGTCTCCAGCCCAGCCTTCAGCTCGGGCTCAAACTCAGGCTCCGGCATGGGTTCGAGGATTTGAAGGTTATCCCGTCCTGATCCGTCGCTGTATTCATCCACCGATATCCTTGGGGTCCGCACACGGGGTTCTTCCGTCGACTCCCGAGGGTCGGTGCCAATGAGTCAGTTTCATGGGATGGGCGCCCAGAGCCTTCTTGTATGTCCGGCCTGTTCGAAGAAGCGCCGTCCGGCGAGGGCGTTCTGGGTTTCTTGATCACTCCCGTCGAGACTGTGTAGTAGTTGGAAAAGCGGACGCGCACGCGCCCCGGTTGGCTCGGGTCGACGTCGTCTTCCAGCTGCCTGAGCCTGTTGTACCTGGACTTCAGCTCGGGGTAGTCGGCCAGGCACGCACCGAACTCGAGGTGAGACACAATGTGGTTGGCGGCCGCATAAACCAGGTTCTCCTCCTTGTGCTTGGTAGCGAAGTGAAGAATGTTCTTGAACCAGCCGCGGTCCACGAAAGCCACATCATTGGGGAACGGTGGATTAAAGTATGGGTCGCGGGGCGGCAGGGTTGAAGAGCTTCCTGTCGAGCTAGACGGATACGCGTTGAGAGCGGGCGAGGAAGCACCCGACGGGGGCGAGACCTCAGAATAGATGGATGGGTCTGGCGAAAGTCCTTGGGGCTGGAGATAGTCGGGCTGTGCCTCCTCGCTCATCCCCGGTGGGCTGGGGGCAGGCCGGAAGAGGCTCGCGATGCCAGAAACCACGATGCCGGGATGAAGACCAAGCAACGGAGCGTCGAGGGAAATGGTACCTAAGATCCTATGGCGGAAGGGATGTGATGTATCGTATGGGTTGTTGCGTGGCTAGGAGAGGGGGTGCATATGTCAGCTGGTTTCATTCCGCGCACTTGATAGGAGACCTGCGTTGGAGACATACCAAAAGAACCACATCCGCAGCCAATAAACCACCCATTGAGTGCCCTATAAGAACCACGTCGGTAGTAGGGGATTCATGAGGTGCCAGCCACTTGCTGAAGTTGTCACAGGCCACATCGATAGACTTGTAGGTCTTGTACCGTGGGTATATCTTGGTGTGAATGACATGGGTCTCAACCAGCAGGTTCTTCAGGAAGCTGTGTACATGGGCGGGAAACGAGCGAAAGGAAGAATTGTTCCCCATGAAGCCGTGAATGTAAACGACGAGGAGCCTCCTTTTCCGGTTATCCTCATCGCCATCGTCGGCCGATGGTACCAAGGAATGAGTGGACGACGTCCGGGGGTCGCGGTAACTCCATTGCGGTCCGGAGAGGCCATCTGGGTCGCTGTTCTTAGACAGGTTCAAGGCGCCAAACGACGATATGGGCCCGGCGGCGGCGTCCGAGTTGTCGACCATCGAAGATCCGGAGCCCGGGATCGGGGCCCGTTGCATGACGTCAGCTCAGATTTGGGGGCGGTTGTGTGCTATTATTGGTGTCCTTCGTTTGACCAAAGTGGTGGGGGATCCAAAGGCAGATTACTCGATCGTGTGGTGGATGCATATGAATGAAAACGGCCTCATAAATAAAGTGAGTGAAAGTCTCAGGTACCTAAGGTAGGGGAGTTAAGCCCAGGCATGTGTGAAAGTGGGTTGGCTTGGCACCCTTAGCTGCTTAATTGAACCCCCCAAGCTGCCGTTACGCATACAACGATGGGCTGAAAAAGGTACCAAGTCAGGGTATCTTAAGCCATGTTGAGATCTCAGTGGCCACTTGTGAGACAGCAAGCCTCATAATACGACACGACACACAAGCAGCATAAACAACGAGAAAAGGTGCCATTGCCAAAAGTCAAGTCTAGTAGTACGTAGCCCGCTTCTTCCCCTTAACCCTTCACATATCAACCCAGCCAGCCACCCACAACACACTTGGACACACACGGATTACCTACAACATGCACAGCATCATCAGGTTGGGATGTACACAAGCAGAGCCGCAGTAGCAGTGCCGTAGTAAACAAAGGGAACGTCTCCAAAGCCCTACCATCAACCTGTCGATCGACCCAGCCAGTCTATCTTGCAAAACCAACCCCAATCCCAGGCGGACGCTTCTTAGATGCCCAGCGTAAACTCAACGCCAACGTCAATATCACGAGCTATAAAAAACACACAAATTCGTCAGTATGAAACACACAAACAAGATAGATCTATCCTTCCGGACAAACAGGCCACGCACCCATCTTGACAACCTTGGAGAGTTGAACGGCGCGCTCGGCGGCGCTCTGCAGGTCGTCGATGGAGAAGATCTTCATTCCGGACTCGTTGATGAGCTGGTGGGCCTGCTCCATATTGGTGCCCTGCAGACGGGCGATGATGGGGATCTTGAGGTCGAGGGTCTTGACCGTGTTGATGAGGCCGTGGGCGATGGCGTCGCAGCGCACGATGCCGCCGAAAATGTTGACAAAGATGGCCGTCACCTTGGGGTCGCTGGTGATGAGCTCGAAGGCCTCCTTGATGGCCGCGGGGGTGGCGCCGCCGCCGACGTCGAGGAAGTTGGCTGGCTGCCCGCCGTTGAGCTTGATGATGTCCATGGTGGCCATGGCCAGGCCGGCGCCGTTGACCAGGCACCCGATGTCGCCGTCGAGCTTGATGAAGTTGAGCCCGGCCTCGGCGGCACGCACCTCCTCCGGGTCCTCCTGGGTGGTGTCGCGCCACTCAAAGACCTCCTTCTGCCGGAAGTCGGCGTTGTCGTCGAAGCCGAACTTGGCGTCCATGCACATGACCTTGTGGTCCGACGTCTCCGAGAGCGGGTTGATCTCGATCTGGGTGGCGTCCTTCTCGAGGAAGATGGTGTAGAGGTTCTTGATGGTGTCCTTGGCGTCCTCGATGCACTGCTCGCTGAAGCCGAGCTTGGTAGCGATGCCGCGGGCGATCTCGTCCGTCACGCCGACGTTGATGTCGATGTGGGTGGTGGTGATGGCGTCCGGGTTCTCCTTGGCGACGCCCTCAATGTCCATGCCGCCCTGCGACGACGAGACGATGACGGGCCTTGCGAAGCACGGTCCATGAGAATGGCCAGGTAGAACTCGCGCCGGGCGAACTTGCGCTCGCAGATGTAAACGGCGTTGCACAGACGGCCGCCGGCGCCCGTCTGCTTGGTGATGAGCTTGTAAGCGATCATCTGGTCGGCGAACATCTTGGCCTCGGTCGGCGAGTAGATGACGCGCACGCCGCCCTTGAGCCCGTTTCGTCGACACGCTGCCCTTGCCACGCCCACCAGCAAGCACCTGGGCCTTGATGACCATGTCGTCGGTGCCGATGTTCTTCGCAACCGCCTCGGCCTCAGCGGCGGTCGTCGCAACGGAGCCCTTGGGGAGATCGATACCATACTGTGTGATACCGACCATTCCATGTCAGCGAGCGCTCTTTTTTCCTTTCGATAAGGGGGGGTTTTGAGGAGGTGCCCCTCTCACCTGGCGGAGGAGGTCGGCGGAACGGTACTCGTGGATGCTCAGGGCTCTCCTTTGTTGTTGCGCGATGCTCTGGAGTCTAGCGGAGGGGGAGACCTAAGGTCGATATCGGCGTCAGTCTCAGCTTGGAGAGCTGCCCCCCCAACGAGGTCAGCATGTGGATCGGCGGGTTTCAGTCGCACCTTGGGCGCGGAAAAGGCCGAAGCCAATGCACGGCTGCGACCGAGTCTGTACATTGTGATAGGTTACGGACGAGGGGCTCTAGTAGGTTCTGCAATTAGGCGCAGCGGAGAGAGAGGAGAGGTGGTCGATGTTATCGCCAAAAAGACTGTGTTGTTGGTTTTGAAGGGGGGCCCGATGTCACTTTTTGGAAATGACGCTCAGAGGCCCCATCCTTCGTGTCGCGGTTGGTACTGACCTTGGGCCGCGGGAATTTCCGAGCCAATGGTGAGCTCGGGCCCGAGGATTTTATCACCCGCAACTGCTGCCCTTCCCGATCTGTCGGCACTTGGGTCGGTCGAATCCGCGATTCAAATTGATGCGGCTCTCTTGCCGACAGAACGAATAGAAACCTCTATCAAGAGCACGCTCACGGCTATTCGTACAAACTAGCATGAGCTCCTACAACAGGCAAGCTCTGAATACTTTAGGGATTTGAAACTAGCCTAACATTTAGCTGGGAACCAAACCTCTGTAGGTATCAAGTTATCATATTCTTAAGCTTGAGGACTTCCTCACCAAGCGCACCCTATTTCATTTTCGATCGAGTGTTGCGGATGAAACCGTATTCACCCCGGCTTTGGGCCGTTGATACCCGCCCCTTGTTGTGTGAATGTTTCAATGCCTGGGTTCGCTGGGTTAGGGTTATGTGTGGTTCAATATCCAAGTTGTCTACAAATTAGTTGTTACTTACACATCTGTCTGCACTTTATACATTCACTAACCCTACAATAAGGTACCTCATGAACTAGTACACTTCCCTACCCTCCCCCCACCACCACCATCAACAACAAAAACCACCCCCAACAATCACGACCACGTCCCCACATTCCTCAAATACGCCGGCGTCCCCCCTCCCACCATCGCCTCATGATGCTCCTGATACTCAAACCAGTCACACCAGCGCTCATACTCACCCACTCCCGACCGCACCCCCGCCCCAACCCCCACCCCCACCCCCGGCACGCCGTCCCCCTCCCCCTCCGGCCGGCCGCTCACACACCAGCTGGTGCATCAGCTTGTGCCAGGGCCCCGTCCGGTCCCGCCCGGTACTCGAGCATGACATGCGCGATGATTCCCGAGCCCATCGCCACGAGAGACGCGTACTCGGGGCAGGTCGTGTCGGGGTCGGGGGTGGGGGTGGTGCTGGCCTCTGAGGTGGGGGGGGAGTTGGGTGGTGGTAATGCGGAGGTTCCGGGCTCGTCGTGCCTTCCAGGCTTCGGCGTGCACTCTGAAGCGCTGGCGGCGCTCGTGGTTGAGCTCGACGATGAGGTTGGCGTGACGGTTGAGGGTCAGGTAGTTTGCGATGTCTTGTGGGTCGACCTTGGCGTGTTTGTCGGTCTCGAGGTGGTTATCTGGTTTCGGGTTGTTAATCAAACTGATCCTAGGGGTTGGGTAGGTGGGGTATTGCATACACAAGGTGGTGGCGATAAAGTTCCCGGGCCTGGACAGTTCGAATACTAAGAGAGGTATTGTCTTGGGGCCCAAGAACAAGAGGGGATCGTACTCGGGCAGTTCGCAGCGCTCCAGCGCACTACAACATCATTGTCAGCCTACCAATGGTCCCGTTAGGGGGGTGGCGTGGGCAGGTAGCTACCTGGATGACGCCGGGCGCTCCGGATCAAACCATTTCTTTTGCCATGCTGTGAGTTTGTCGTTAAAGTCGGCTGCATAGGCCGGGAAGGCCTCGCTGAGTTCCCGACGGAATTTATCGGCTTCAATTATGGCATCCACCTCGATTGGGGGGATCGGACCGAAATGGTTCCATTCGAAGTTGACCATGGTCGCAGCGAAGGGGCGAGATGGAGAGATTTACGAGTATTTCTGTCGCAGAGTGCGAATACGGTAGGCAACTTAGAAAAAAGACAGCGTCAAATGCCATGACATGGAACCCGAGGGGAAGTTCCCAGTTTGAATCGGCCCCTTTGCTTTGATTTAGCGTTTTTGCCTGCTAGGCACCACAATTGGTTGGCTTTTGGTGCAGAAAGCGTCAGATCAATCAATGGTGATGGAAACCTGCTGCCTGACACATTCGGACAAATGGTGTTTGTGATGAAAGTAAGACGATACTTCCATAGCGTCAAGTCGGCTCTAGGCAGCCGGATTAGTCCTTCCCTACCCAAACAACCTTGGCCCCCAACCCGGCTTTTGGGGTGGACACCTCTCGGTATACAGTAAGCGACATGCATATTGCCCTGTGTTCAGTTATCCTTCGTTGCGCTGATTAGGCAGAAAATTAAAAATTGGTGCATGTATTAACCATGGTTGGCCAATGGTTGAACACTCAACTCACCGTCATCCGGGGATTTTCTGTGAAGATCTCAGCTGTGAACCAAAAGTACAGTTTTCCGAAATAAATATGATTCTAACATCAAATCCCTCCGTGTTAAAGTAGTAATGTTCAACAACGGAACACCAGTAGAGATACTAGGGCTGGATTCATTAATGTCCGTCTATACCTTAGATACCTAGATAGGTGCCTATGTTACTATGTACCTCCTGGTTGCAGTCTGGTGATCTGGTGGTAGTTCATCGTTTGTTCAGGGGTGTGGCCGCGGAAAAGGCTGTATATTATTATTATTATTTCTCTTATCACGCTAGGTACTAAGTACATGCGGTCCCTCAGCGATTAACTCGGTAGGAAAAACCATGCCTAAGCTGGATGAAAACCTCCGCACCTCCGCTGCGGCCTTGCCGCTACCCCGTGGATCCATCTCCTCGAAAGGGCTCACCCACCTTCCGAGGTCAAAGTAACGAAATAGATAAAATGAGTCGTAACCTCTGTTCCATCGATGCCCTTCTGCTACTCCGCTTCGGCCCCGCCGCGGGCCTCTTCGTTGTTCTCATTTTCCAGCTCTACCGCCAGCCGGAACTCGTTCAGCCTCCCCAGTCCAAGCACCCACCCCACCACTATGGCAGCCTTCTCCACGTCATCTAGCCACTCCAGTAGCTCTGCGCCGTCGTCTGGCCAGGGATGAGGGTTTATCTGCGGCTCCGTTGCATTCGAGTACGAGGTGTTCGAATGTCTCGCGCGCCATACCGCAGCGGCATACCGGCGTTACTACCTCGGGGACTCTTCTAGTAAAGAGGAACCCTCGAAGCCCAATCTTTCCCGGTCCTCGCTTGCA
>NT_165980.1:3022435-3025264 GCF_000143365.1 Chaetomium globosum CBS 148.51
AAAGGGCTGGTATTAGAGTTTACCCACTAACTAGACAAAAAGAACCAACCCCCCAAGTCATGAATAATAACAAGGAGTCCAATAGCTACCTCGGTATTAGGTGGGTTGGTATAGGTGAGTTGGGTGTTTCGTCAAAAGCCGAAAGGGTGTTTATTTCAATCTCAGCCCTACGCGGCACATGCTATGCACGGGATCCTAGAATCGCATCTTCTGTGGCAAGGACGAACCCATGGAACCCGGTAGCATAAGAATAGACTTCTTAATTAAGGATCTGACACTATATGTCCCCGGCCACCTCGCTTGGGCACGTGCAGGAGCGAGATGGCCGTTCGGCCCCCAAGTCCACTATGTTCCCAGGATAGATGGGCCAAGTGCCTTATATGCATACCTCGGTATCCATGTCAAGTCCGCTGGACTGGCAACGAGCTCCGGACTAAGTAAGCTCACTCCCCCGAAAGTTTCGATCCCTCCATTATCTCAGCGTAATCGGGTAATCAACAAGAAGTTCCGATACATGCCATCTCCTCTCTTATCAAGTTGTCCCGCTCCCCGTATCGTTGTTTGGCGTGCCTCGGTGCTACCATGCTCCAAATATAGATATCGACATTCTCTCGTTCGCGATGTCCACCTCCTTGTGAGACTGCTTGGTTGCTCGCTTTATAATATCGTATACTTATGAATCACCGCCCCGAACTAGATGCACCGGGCAGCAGAGATATATCTCCGCCCTAACCAGAGCCGTTCTACAATCAATCACCGATAGGTGTAGCCGGGTTGACTAAAGGATGACCGGACGGGTATTGTTGTATGGGCACAACAGAAATCCAATACCATTCCCCAAGTCCACGCCAAAACGACGCTAGGTCAACAAAATCAAGGGATATAAGATGGGGTAGATTTACTGGTGCTCTCTTGATTTGTTGGTGTATATGACAACATGTTAAGTTAGGTATGTATCATCATGTTGTCGCTAATAGACTCGAATACATCGACGAGACGGTCTTCGTACCTATGTAAATCAACGACAAACCCCCCGATTGCCCTGCGCACAGTCACCCAATGTCTTAAACAAGTCAAGTGTCTTGTCTAAAGTTTTCGGCGGGTTTTGCTGGACCGGGCATGTCTTGAGATCGACCGATACGTACCCGCCATTTCCAACCCCAAGATGCAAGTTGCAAGATGCGGAGAAGTGGCGAGGGGAGTTACTCCGCAACCGCGGCCCCTGGATTCCCCTGACATGTGCTCATATACCACGGACTTTATTCATGCAAGAGCCTGACGTATCATATGGGAGGGACGTTAGCCAGAGCTTCCACCGCCATAAATCACCTCAGTCACCTTTTAATTCACAACTACCGTTTAAGACTCAGCTTTTTATCGATCCTCCACAACATGACTAGTTAACCGCTAGTTTCAAGATTACGAAGGGCAGTATAATTAAAAATGCTCCAGTTTCTCATAAACCTCGGCCTGCTGCATACGTCAGCCCTCGTGCTAGGCTGCCTGTCCATCTTCTTTCTATCTCGGAAGCTCTTGGTTGATTACAAGATCCGCAAGTTGGGCGGCGTCCGGGCTCCCGTCCTTGCAACGAACCCCGTGACGGGTGAGGGCCTCATTGTTCAACCCGATAGCACATGTACTGTTGTTAACCAATCCAGGCCTTCGATTTTTCCTCTGGGCCGGCTATGCCCAAACGAAGAATAGGCTTGATCATTTCTACCGGGACATTTTTAACTGGGCCACGCCGGAATGCCCCAACTGTGTCGAGATTTCCTTCCTAGGCCGGACGCGGTTCCTGATGACGCGGGAGCCTGAGCACATCAAGACGATACTCACCACCAAGTTCCGCGAGTATGGCAAGGGCGAGCAGTTCCACGAGGCTTGGAGCCCTTTCCTTGGCGATTCTATCTTCACCACCGACGGCCAGAAGTGGTCTGAGAGCAGGGCCCTAATCCGGCCCATGTTCATCAAGGACCGAGTGCGAGACCTCGAGATCTTTGACAAGTGGGCCACGACTCTCATCAGCAAACTGCCGGCTTCGGGGCAGACGGTGGACGTGATGGACTTGTTTTACCGCATGACGCTGGACGTGACAACCGACTTCCTGTTGGGCGGGAGTGTCGACAGCTTGAACAAGTCAGACATCCGGCCTCCAATACTGATATCTCCCGTTGCTTACCTTTTTCCAGCCCGAAACATGAATTCGTATCCGCATTCCAAGACGTCCAGCGAATCCAGATGCTCCTGACCATCATGGCGTACGCCACCCTTATTCTCTCTCCTCCGAAACCCCAACAGCATTGAACAACCCCAACTAACAACCCCAACCCACCCCAACCAGCCCCTTCCGCGCCTTAATCCCCACGCACCGCTACACGCGCGGCATCCGCACCCTCGAGCGCTTCATCTCGCCCTTCATCGAGCGCACGCTATCCCTGCCCCCCTCGGAACTCGACCCCACCACAAACACCACCACCACCACCACCCCCAACAAAACCACCACCTTCCTGCACCACCTCGCGCTCCGTGCCCGCTCCCCGCAAGCCATCCCTTAAAAAATTATGGGGGGGCTCATCGCCGGGCAACCAACCACCGCCGCAACCCTCACCTGGGCTGCGGGCGCTCAGATGCGGGGCGCTGTTAACACGCAATATGGAATTCGCACGAATTCGCCTCGAGGCTCAACAGACATTGCTCGCCGATAACCTATTGCAGACCGGAGGGACTTGCGGTACCTTACAGCGACCGGAGACCACATGATATTACTGTTAGCGGGCGCGCTCGATAACGCGCATGCGCAGCTGTCAGGACAAAGCTTGCGGGGGGGGA
>NT_165980.1:3026329-3054418 GCF_000143365.1 Chaetomium globosum CBS 148.51
GAGCATCGGCGGCCCGGCTCTTTTCAGGTAGGGCGGAGAATGCGATCCGGTCATGTCCTTCATCATAGCATCAAAGATGGCCTTTCTTTTTGGGCGTCGGCGACAACATTGTGGCCCCTTTCAACGGCGTTGAGGCCATTCTGGTGACAACGGAGACCATCCTAGCGTCAAAGAGGCATCCCTGCTGTTGACGGCGGTGATGATCTTGCGGACCCTTGCCAGTGAAGACTGACCGGCGGGCTGGCAGAACGGCAGTAACTGCTACGGTCGAGTTGGGAGTAGTGTAGGTGACCTCCGCGGCGAGGTGGCCGGTCGAGCGGAGAGCAGTGTAGGTACCTTCCGCTATCGCCGAGTTGGACACGTTGGACAACGCCGGCCTATTCACCTTCAGATCCCATATCACCGCCACTGCCGTGGAAGTCGACCCCCGCAGTCTCAAACCCCGACCTCGGCTTTCCCACCCACTCCCGCCGGCGTTTGCTTCTGCTTCTTCTTCTTCTTCTCCTTCTGGGGGGGTTGGGGTGGGGGTGAAGGGGGCGGTTGGGAAGAAGGAAAAAGAGGAGGACGGTAGCGTAGGGTTGGAAGTGGATGGGGGTGGTGATGTTGCGATGGGTGATACGGAGGTTGGTGGAGAGGGGCGGAGCGAAGAGCCACAGGAGACGACAATGCAGGAGCGGGCGAGTGATGAAAAGAACAAAAAGAAGAAGAAGAAGGATAAGAAAAAGAAGAAGGGAGTGGATGGGAAAGCCGAGGTCGGGGTTTGAGACTGCGGAGATAATGTTGATAGTGCATAATACTCGAACCACAACAATCGCGTTCTCTTGCGAGACAAGCTTGACTTCGATCAAACCGCAGTGATAAACCGCAACGCCAGCACCGAGAACCACAGTCTCTTTCCACGAGCATTGGCCCAGCCCTCGGATAACAATTGACAGCAGCGCATCCATCCTAAAACGCTATCGTACACACAAGACAACTATTTACACGCCGCGCAACCCACACCCCAAAGCAAAACGTAAATTACAGAACCATGGAGCCATTGCTACCTAAACTCAAGCACGAGTACATTATCCAGACACGAGGGCCGGAACGAACCCCAAAGTCATACTTCAGAAACCGCCAAATGAGACGCTTTTCCCGCCCGCTTGCCTTGGCATCCATGCAAGATAGTACCGCCGTCGACACAAACTCAAGCTCGACCAGAAACAAGATGATCATGGTACACGCGAGGTCAGACCCGACCAGACCCGGTCCCCTCGTCGCCTTTATATAGGAATGAATCTCCGGAAAACCCGGCCCAGATGCCCTCCCATGAAGATGGATACTGCCAACAAAAGTGAGGAAACCGACGTTGAAAATGAGAGAGCGCCGTGGACTACACTTCCGATTTACTCCGCCGTGGTCTTGTTGGAGTGACATGGAAGTGAAAATCCGGCGGCTGATTAGGTGGTAATAAATTCCCTATGGTCGGGAGCTGTCGTTGCCATGAAGCGAAATGATTTGGCCATAGAATTACAATGATAACAAGACAAATCGAAGAAAAGTGGCGGCGTAGTTCGTTTGAACACTGTTGAAAACACTGTTGGATGCTGCCCACCCCATGGGTAGCCAGTCGTCGTCGAGGACGTGTCTTTTACTGCAACCTCTTCCTCTTCCGGTCGTCATCTCCCCTGGGATCCTGTCCGTCTTCGTCCGCTCGCTCGGCCGTATCGGTCGGGTTGAGAATGTGGGCCATGCTGCCCCTCCGCGTAGGCGGCGCCGAGTGGTCCTTGACCATCAGGTTCCTGTTGTCGCTGCGGTTTGCTGAGTTCCATGACCAGCTCCCAAACGTGTCCACCGCAGGGGGGGGACCGCCGTTGGACAGATGCGGCAGAGGGGGCGTTGCCGGGCGCGAGTGGGGCTGCGAGGCTGGCTGGAGCGAATAATGAGAGAACGAATCGCGGATGCGCTGGTCGTCGCCGGGTGCGAGGCGGCTGGGCGACGACGGCCACTGGGACGACGGAGGGCCGGATGCAAACGGAGGCGGGTTCGGCTGCCACCCGTGAGCCCGAATGTCGGCCGACGTGTGCCGCCGCGCGAGGCTACCAGGGGGCAGCTCGACGTTTGCCAAGGGATGCGGTCCGGGCGGCGGCGGCGGCGGCGGCTGGACGCGGATCGATGATGGCGAGGATTGCGTGCTGTTACCGCCTATTGATCCATATGGGCGGCGGGTGCTGATCGACAGATTCGAAGGTACCGACGGGCGGTAGTAATTGGATTGCCGTGGCTGGGGAACCGCGAGATTGGATCTGCGGGGGTCGTCTTGGGGTAATTGCCGCGGCGACACGGGAGCGTTCTCCACGTTGGCGAAGTACGGGCGGGTACTGGCAAAGACGGGTTCCTGGGGCTGCTCCAGAGTGCGGAACACATCCATCTGCCGCTGGACATCCGACTGCAAGACCGACACTACCATCGGAGAAAATATTAGGCTATACTGGTACCACCAAACCTTGGAAACGGCCAACACTTACCGTCCCGATATATCGGGTTGTCGGGGCCGGGGGTAAGGGCCAGGACCGCGCGCGACAAGTCTTGGTTATATTGCAGCAAGCGGGCCACTGTGTCCATCATGACCTCGTGCTTGACTTGCATGAACTGGGCGTTCTCCTCATGGCGCTGCAGCCTCGCGCTCAGATCATAAAGGGTGTGCTCGATACTGCTCAGCTTCGGGTTCGACACTTCGTGCGTGGGCGGCACGGGTTCCGAGGGCGTCCCGGGTTGCGACGGCGGCGCCCGTGGGTTGTTGTACTCCCTGTGAACTAGCGCGTGGCGAGAGGCTCGGCGCCTGATCTCGCGCAACCCAATCATGTCTCCCCGCTTGAAGTTGCCGTTCCCATGCTTGAACTCCCACATGGTCGAGTCGGGGGTTCCGTGGGCAAAGACGTCACTCACTACCTAACCGTCAGCGGCAGTCTATTACCGCCAAACCAAGGGCGACACAATCTGCGAACTGTACCTTTATGAAACCCATACATGTTCAGTTGGCGTACAAACGACGAGATGTTGGTATGCTTAAAGTATTGCCTATCCTGCGTCAGAAATGGCCAGCGAGGCTAGAGATGGGGGGGAGTCTCCCTACGCAAGCACTTTGGAGAACTCATGCGACGGCTGAATGACGAAGCTGTCCGAGTTCGCCGTCCACGAGATTAAATGTTGTATCTTTTGGTCTTCCAGCATGCTATCACGAGGTTTAGCGGGCGATGGGCAGGTTGGGTCGGAGAGGAAGCGCACCTCCACAACTTGTGGATGAAGGCCGTCTGGACCTTCGGCTGGTGGACGGCCGGGGTTGTCACCGCTGGTGCTGGCATGGTGTTATCGTGGGACGGTTGTTCGTGCTGCGGAGCGGGTGGCTGCAGTCGGTCGTTGGTGGCCCCGTTGATCTTGACGTCGCGGTCCGGGCTCTTGGTGGCCGAGGCCGGGGCGGACGAGCCCGTCGGCGTCGTGATCTCCATGGGCTCCCCTGGTGATGGTGTAGACATTTGGATGGTCGGTGCGATGATAGGAATGGTCCTCGCACCCATTGACGATTCCGAGGTTTCGATGGGATGGATCCTCGCACTTTCAGTAGCAGCGGCCATCTGCCCTGTACATTGACGGACTCGGTCAGCAATGTGAACAGCGAGAGGGTGCAGAAAAAGCCAAAGACTTGGGGGGTGGGCCTGCAGGGACCGGGGCGGCGCATGCGCAGACTGCGCACTTTCTCGACGCCAATACAATGCCGGGCAACCAGAAGCAAGCAGCTTGCAAAAGGAATCGAAATGGCAGGCAAGCAAGCAACAACCAATTCTTGAACAAGACTCGGCAGAGGCCTACCTCATTGCTTCGCAATGCGCAGTTTCGTTAATTGCGCGCCGGTAAGTCGCGTTGATATGGCTAGTAAATGCCCGTGGGGGTTCGATGGCTTGTGTGCATTCGCTGTTCGTTCTCGTACACGTCGTCTCTCCTTTTCACAGGTTGGTTTCTTCGAGGCTGGAGGAAGAGCTCCCTGACGTTGTTGGCAGCCGTCGGCAGTCGGCACCACTCGGTTGTCGGCACGATGGGGTGATGCGTGTGTGCCTTGCAGTGTTCAATCTGGCCGATCCGGAATGTGACCGAAGCGTCGGAGAAGGGGGAGTGAATCTTAAGAATGCTTCTGGAGTGGAGCGAAGATGTTCTTCAGGATTTTGGTCCCGCTGCTGGGTGGCGCAAGGTAAGTCGGGGCTAAAGCAATGGAGACGGATAGAGGTTCTTGAAGTTGACTGATTGGTAGAGCTGCACAAGGGGCGATCCCGGGAGGTTGCTCGGAGGCTCCGACCAGGGGGTGTTTTGGTGCTTCCTGAAAGTGGCTTTCAGTTGGGGTTTGGTGGATACACAAGGGAGAATCGGGGAGACGATGCAAGTGATGATGGCAATGGAGGTTCTGTGGGAGAATGGTTGGGATAGAAAGTATGTCTGTACAAAGTATGGGAACACGTAGGTAACTTGATCGGATGCTTTGTGCGTGGAGAGCAACCAAAAAGGTATAAACATGCATTGGGATATATGTACTGGGTAGGTATTGAATCGCGCAGAAAGCGCTGCAATGGAAGCCTCCTGTCAAGGGTGTCACGGAAGGTTTCAATGGGGTGAGGGGCTGCAGCGCATTGCAGCTGTGGTATTAAAATGTCCGTGCAGGCTTCACGCCCCACTGTGATGCGGCCGTCGACAGGCGCGACCTGACTTGCCAGATCGCACGGTTGTCGTCTGGACGGCGGATGTGGCCCGGGCGTTTCGTCCCAAGATTTGGCTGAGCCTGAGCCGTGTTCGAGAAGGTTATTCATCCCACCCCTCACTGTGATTAAAATCTCCGAATCTGGGCGACCGGTGGTCTACACAACAGCGTCAAGCGAATCGTATTTGTAGAGGCCGGCCATTCGAGCGGCAAAGGGGAAAGGAAGTAACCAACTGTACGAAGTAACGGAAGAAGATCAAAACGTTGGCCGGGGGGACATGCCAGATTGGGGTAGTTTAATTGTTGGATCACTGCCCAAGCTCCGTGTCCTTCCCTTTTCACGGCGCCACATGGTGAAAAATGTTCGGGGTGGATGTCTCGCAGGCCCGAGAGAACCAATTGACATCGGACGACTTGGCACGGACTGTGTGAAATTCAAAAATACCTACCTTTACCTACCGAGAGATCAGAGATTCGCACAGCAAATATTCTGTTTGAAATTCGGTTAACATTAAGAATGATGCTCGCTGGCCTTGTTGGTTTGACACCCACGAACCCACATTCTCAGAATCCACATTGAGGTCTCAGCTAAGGTGGGCCCGGGAAGCGGGATAGTTAGCGGCGCGGTCTTGGCCGATACGGGCATGGTTCTGAATTTGGATACGGAGTGCGGATCTGGGGCCCGAGTCAGATTGGCTTTTTCAACGAAGCTAACATGGAGATCTTCCAGCCGCGGCCCTGTCGTACTTTGCCACACCTGGGGAAGGTTTGATCATGAAACACTCGGTCGGACATGAGAAGCTCTCGAATTGCCTCTAGAAGCCGAGATGCCGTGGCGGTATCTCCGCATCCATCCCTCCTTTGCCCCTCATATTCTTTACCCTGGCTCGGGCCTCGTGAACCTTGTCTCTCCCCTCTTGTTGCCGGGGCTGCCTCCGGCGCGAAGACACCATGACCCCCCGACCAGATGCAACGTGGAAAGGGAATGCAGGATTCGGCGTTATACATAGCCGGAGAGGTGAAAGCCGGACTGCTGGCGTTTCTATTCGAGCCATTGAATGGGTGAAGGGTTGAGCGCCGTTTTTGATACCTACAGTGCATTCAGGTATGAACCCCTTTGGAAGCGCGCGCTGCCATGTCATCCACGGCCTGGGGCTGTTGAAGCGCATCGAGATCTCCCAGTCGCCTGTCTGCATGCACTATTTTATTTGCACGTAATAGTCCTGTCGATCAGCCGGCACAAGCGACCACCTCCCCGCAAAAAGGACCCTCGAAGATATTGCATGGCTTGCATGGCTTCCAGGCCTGCCTGGAAGGCGGGAGGTACCTCGTTACCTAGGCGGCTCCTGCTCTGTCGGTCTGTACCCCAGAATATTCCAGGTCGTCCCTGCCGTCCATATCCTGGCACCCCATGGGGAAACCTACAAAATTACCTACCTCGGTACCTAATAGGAACGGAACGAATGGAAGTTGTCCCATAACACGGATTTACAAAATAATCGATTTACATTTGCTCTGTCTGATTGCTTTTAACTGATCCTTTTGCTCGATCTACTTTTTACTTTCCTCCAACTTGTTTCCTTTGTTAGAGGGCCCACTCTGCCGAACCTTGAATTTCAAATGATTACCTACCATTTTGCTCTTCCTGCATCCGACGACTGCTGGCGAACAAGGGTCCTGGCCTAACAAGCAGCAACATCAATCCAAAACAAGGCGAAAACACCTAGATTTTTGTCAGACAGCGCCAACTCCCAACAGATATCCTCGGTCAGCCGAAACATCCCAGCGCGGTTGAATTGGTCGAGCGGCACGGCCTTCCAGCAATGGCATCTCAACGGCAGCCGCATGTCAGGAACATGGCAGCATCGGACTCTTATTGGATAAGGGGCTCTTTGGTTGGGGCATCTTCCAACGGCACATGAGAGCTGAGGTTAGGACTTATACCCCTTTCTGCGGTTGCCGCGTGCGTGCATCATCTACTTCAGCTCTCGCGGGCAGAGTTATCCGTCCAACAACCAACCATTGGCGCGAAGACCTTTATCCGTTCCAGCTTCTGTCAACTGTTGGCCCAGTGCCGACAAGCTGCATCTTGTGACACGCACGCGAAGCTTCTCCGGCGCTTCCCTCCGGCCCGCCCCTGCTAGCTCCAGCCAAGCTTCATTCCTCCGCCTCTATTTTGGTACCGACACGCCATCTCGCGCGGCCGCCAGCTTACTGCAAGGGTCAGATGGATGAGAACATCGGTTCCGGGCGTGCGCGATGCGCATCTGAGAGAGGAGCAAGGCACACCGCACCATCACTGTGCGTCTGACGGACCCGAACTTGCCAGCCCATGTTTCACCCCTCCCTTCGATCGGCCAAAGCGCATGATCACCGATGTACAGGACGTGACGACTTCTCGGTTTTTCCATGTGGCCGCCTCCTTTTCTTGGCCATATCACGGACGCCGCTCCGGCTCCCGTCCCCTTGAGGTTTCATGTCTGCCGATGCGCCAAGCCAGCACACCGACGTTGTAAGGGTAAGCGTTCAGCCGGATGCAGATGCAACTGGTGCATGGCTCTGCGTTTAAACTACCCCCAGAGCCTTGTGTGAGTTACACCCAGCCCAGGCGAGGCAAGAAGGGATCCGCAGCTGTCGTGATTTCTGCGGTCTGCCGGTCTGCCTTGCCGGAATAGGTAGTGAGTTTCCAAAAGTGGTTTGTCAGTGGCTATCGAGGGTTGAATTGTGACGAGTCGCATCGAACAACTAGCTCGGGAGGTGATCTACCTGCTGGCTGCCAGTCTGGCGATACCGCCTTTCCTCCTATTCCTGTGTAACATAACATGTTTGGCATCCCCACAGATACCGACCGCGAACCATGATTATCACGCATAAGAAACCTGAACGGGGCCAGCTTAACTCCCCGGGTGCTAACAAAACGCACCGCCAAGTTTCTGTTTCAAAGATCTACGCTCTCCCACAACTGCCCGGAAACGCACAAACCTATACTATCCCCCCCCCATGAACTTAGTACGAGAAACCGGTAGTTGGTAAAAACCATGTTATAGGCGTCATGCTATCGCATCCGTGTGCCGGCGAGAAAACCGCTCATCATAAATGCCATTGTGGTCGTCCAAACTAAACGAAACACGGGACGTCTTGTATGTGCACCATCGCCACGGAACCAACCCAAAACCAGAAGCCCAGTTCAAACAAGTATATAGAACAAGAAAACACATGATTGCGGTCTCGTTAAACCATCGTTACAGCCCCACTCCCGTCTAACTCCCTCACCATCCAGACACTGATGGAACAAACAGGTAGGGCAGGGCATGTAGGTAAACAGGGCACCAACCAACCGGCCAGGCAATTAACCAACCCAAACAAAACCCCTCAACCAAACACATCCCCGTCCCCATCCCCCTCCTCCTCATCTTCACCCCCCAACTCCCCCAACTCCCTAATCTTCCCCCCCAACACCGCCCTTCCATACCGCTCCGCGACCTTCCCAGCGGCCTCCAACATCCTGCCGGAGCGATCGCGCATGAGCTGCACCATCTCGAGGGCGCGCATGCCGCGGTCCTCGCCGCTCTCGCGACACTCGACCGCCAGCATCTGCAGCAGCGCTTTGTCGACGTCCAGCTGCAGGCGCGCCAGCCGCGCCCGCTGCGACGCCGTGCCCCGTGATGTGGAGAGCTGGTCGGCGAGCTGGGCGCACTGCACGGACTTTTGCAGGTAGGTCTGCGTGAGGGCGAGGGTTTCCGCGTCGCCCGTGGCGGGGTCGTCGTCGTCGTCTTCGGGTTCTGGGGAGGACGGGGGTTCGTCGCCTGAGAGCATGTCCTCGTCGAAGTCGTCGCCGCGGTTTTTGGCGGTTTTTGTCTTTTTGTTTTTCTTGGGTGGAGGGGCTGAGACGAGCGGGATGGAGAACTCGAACTCGGAGAGCAGGGGGCGCGGGAAATAGGGGTATTGATCGCCGCCTTTGAGGATGATGCAGTGGAATTTGTTGTCGGCGACGGCGATGGGGAAGTAGGTTTCGTTTTTGCGTCCCGAGGCGAGTCGCGGGAGGAGCTTGGTGTCGAGGAGCGGGATCCAGGAGGCGCGGGATGGCTCGCGCCAGTGGAGAAGAGTTAGGAGTGTGCCCGTTGAATCGTAGATGCAGGGGTCCTGGGGATGTTAGTGAGGGGTGGGGAAAAGGGGAAGAGAGGTAACGTACCCCGCTGTCTGAGAAGAAGACGCTCTTGACAGTCGCTCCTTCAGGTAGTGCGACCGTGTCTTCATTTTGGCAGATCTCGTCCCGCTTGATGTTCTCAATGGTGTACAGCAACCGGCACATGCCATCCGCACCAACGGGGCCGTTGCCCATGGTCAGGACATAATCCCCCCAGCTCGCACACGAGACGGCGGGCGTGCTCTTGGGCCGGTACACCCGATAGGGAATACCAAAGAGCGTGTATATCCTTACATAATTCCCCGTTGTTGTGACAGTAATAAACCTATCGCTGAGCGACATGGCTAGGACCGCTTCGCCCTTGGGCAGCTCGATGCGCCAGTCGGTCCGCTGGGTCCAGGTCTCGTGCGGGCGATAGAAGAGCACCGCTGGAGCATCGTCTTTGGGCGGGCATGAAAACAGCGCGCCTTTCTCGTTCAGGCACGCCTGGTCGTAGAGAAAGGTGTCGGTAAAGTGGAAGTCCCTGTGAAACTCATGATCGTAAAACTCCACCGTAACCGTGTGGTGTGAGTCTTGATCCACTGTCCATATGAAGCCGATCAGGTTCAAACACAGGTACTTGCGGTTTCCACGCCAGGGGGTTGCACCAGGCTGGAAGGCCCGATGAACTTGTGGTTGGACAAAGTTCCCGCGTTTGCTAGGACGTTGCCCGAGAAGGTCATCATCAGCTGGGCGTTTTTGAGCCGCATTGAGCGTGTATCCTGCGCCATCATCGTCAACCACGAAACCGTCATCCTCGTCCCCAAAATTATCATCATCCAACAAGTCATCCAAACTGTCGATGGAACCCCGCCGAGGTCGAGAGGGCAGGTTCGCCCCATTGGGCTCTGGCCTCCTGTTGTTGGCGCCAATATCGGCGAGAGGATCATGGATAAAAGGGGCAGGCTGTTGGGGCAGCCTGAGCATTGAAGCAAACTGCTCCGAGATAAACTCCTCGCAGATGAAGACTTGACCGTCCAACGTGGTGAAAGAGGCCAAGTTCTTGGTTGGGTGCCAAGCAATGTCAACGACATTCGGGTACTCATATCTCGCGAGAACGGTCTGGTCCTTGGTGGACCAGATCAGCAGCTTTTTGTCCTTGCCCGCCGTCGCGAGCAGGGCGCCGTTTGGTGACCAGGCCACAGCAGTGATGTCCCCGTCATGCCCCTTGGAAAAGGCGCGCTGCTTCTCCCAGTCGTTCTTGGATACGACCTGAATATCCCTCGTTGGAGTCGGCACCGCAAATGCCCGCCCGTCGGGATGCCATGCCACCTTGCACGAGGCCTCTGACTCGGTCTCCATCCGGCCGATGATGCCGTCCACCTTGCGAATGAGCTCGGGGTGCTCCGCCGTCAGGGAGTAGACATAGACGACTCCATCGGTACACGACAGGGCTAGCATGCTGCCCTTGGGGTCGAACGACAGGTGCTTGGTCGGCTTGCCATGCTCCTTCAATGTGAGCAGCTGGGTGTTGTCTTGAATGCCGACCAGCTTGACGGTCAGCTCGTCACTGGCCACGGCGCACCACTTGTTATCGGGCGAGATGGCGACATCGCGGACGGGCATGGAGGTGCGAAGCAGAAACTTGTCGAACATGCTCGTGGCATTCGGAGTGGCGGCGAGAATGTAATAGCTGACAGTGCCATCTTCGGCTCCGGCGATGAAGAAGGTGTTACTCGCGGACACGGCTAGGTTCTGTTCCTGGCAGTCATCGATGTTGTCGGGTTCGCCATCGGAGCCCGTCTTGTAGACACGAATGAGATTATTGGAGCCAACTGTGACCAGCTTAGTACCGTCGGGGGTATATGCGCAACGTGTAATCCCCTGTGTGTGCGCTGGCCTTGCCCGTGGCCGCGAGGAGATAAAGGATGTCATGCTGTTGTTTGGAGCTCAGTTTCGAACTCCAAGCACCCGATCCTTTGGCGAGTAAGTTCCAGCCCTCTCAGATATAATTTTGGTGTGGTGGATATTATTACGTCTGGGGCGGTGAAGTGGTGCTGTTGAAGTGTGGGGATGTACATAACGTGGTGTTGAAAGGAGACGCGTCGACCCGCGTTTCCATTTAGTTTTCGCGTCCGAGCCCCACCATAGGTTCAGCCATGCCCTTGTAAGTGGCCCGCCAGCTGCCATCGCCTGGCCACTTCGATTGCTTTCCATCAGGCACTTAGGTAGGTAGGTAGACAACTTAAAGACCGGGCTCACTCATCAACAACTCGAGGCAGCAGCAAAGATACTTGGTTTTTGCCAGGCAGCGAAGAATTGAAGAGGTATATTAATCTCCTCGGTGATAGATATTTTACAGACAAGTTTTGGGCACAACAGCTTCCAAACAGCTTGCAAAATGCAATCCGTTAACCCCGAGCACTTTTTCAAGACTAAGTGAGTTGAAAAAGGGGTAACCAACATATTAATGTCCTGGCAACCCCCGAGCTAATTATCTTACAGCGCCGCTCAGGAGAAGAGGCACCGGCGGGCAGCCAAAGCCGGGAACAAATATGGCAACCCAATTTCTCTAAAATCCAAGATTTTAGCCGCAGTACCAGATCCCAGATCTCCTTCATCGGCCATCTTGGTTGCTGAGTCGGCTGGTGCTGTGCGGCTAGTCAAGCTTAACGTAGTATGCCTAACAGACTATGGAAAATAAGATCAAAAAAATAAAATCGGTGTTCTAATATTTTTCCAGGAGCTCCGAGGACACCAAGACGGCTTACCGCGGCCCAACTGCTCCAGTCTGCTCTGTCGCTGTCGGCGGCCCCAACTCCGGGAACCCTTCTTTCGCCCGGATCGTGGGACAAGAACATCCTGGGTCTTGGGGATCTGGGTCTCTAAAGCCCCCCGGGCGTAAATATTGTCGGCCAACACAAGACTTTTGTCAAACCCGTCGTGTGTGCCGACGGGTCGGGGGCAAGGTACATCCCTGATAACCGTTGCCGCCGACAAGAAGATCATGGTCTGGGACATTTCCACAGGAGCCAGGTTGCATACTCTGCAGGACAGCGAGGTAAACATGCTCAGCCTGCAGGACCTGGTCGTCGACCATGCGTCTTCCACCGAGGGCGAGATCAGTCTCATCAGCGCCAGCAGCGACCCGCACATCCGCCGGTGGAAGATCCGGCTCGACGGGTGGGAGCAGCTTGCTGAAACGTCCCCCGACGCCCCAGGCACGGACCGCCGGACTATTCTGGAACACGAGACGACCGTCTACAAGCTCGCGCTCGACCGCGACAGCGACGAGGTTGATCTCTGGACGTCGAGCGGCGACGGCACTGCGAAGTGTCTGTCGAGGATGAGGAACTTCACCTGCGAGGACACCTTTCACCACGGAGACCACGTGCGTGCTGTGGCGGTTACGGAGAAGTGGGTGATCACGGCTGGCAGGGACGAGGACATCAAGTTCTGGGACCGGACGTCGGGCAAGCTCTATTGCTCCCTTGTGGGACACTACGACGAGGTCACAGAACTGGTCGTGCTCAGGGGCCCGAGCGGGTCGGGCGACCGGGTCTGCAGCGTGAGCATTGACGGTACAGTCCGGACATGGCCTCTGGAGAAGGCCGGCTTGGACGCCGCGTTGGAGGAGCAGAAGAAGCCCGCTGAGGAAGGTCAGAAGGAGGTCGGTGGTGAGGGCCTGCTAAGCGCCGAAGAGGAAGCCGAGCTTGCCGCCCTCATGGAGTAAATTGAGGAAGCCCGGAGAGCCATTTCATGATGTGGTTGAGCCCCCACTGTTACACACGTGATATTCTAGCTTCCAAGGCGCCACCGAACGCTGATTCAGTTTGATTATCAGGACTGGCGATCGGCTGCAAGCGTCCGGCTGGTTCCACGGGACTTCGCCGCGTAGGGGAGGCAAATCCGATAACCAGGGATCATGGGTTGCCCGCAGATGATGGCTGGGTCGCGGCAAGAAATCCCCACAGTGAGACGATGATTGGGAATACAGCGAGCCAAGTGGTCGTCTTTGTCTCGGGAAGCTTGATCCTGCAGGCGCAAGGTTCCAGATGGCGGAGCAAGATCTAAACGCACGCCAGACCTGCTCACCTGCTAATTGAATGAAACGCATCATTAGTTGATACTATGCAGGGTAGTCGGGTAACTGCAGCCGAGCGCCGGAGCAAAGAAAGTTGAGATTGCAGATATCTCCCCGCGGATCGGCGTGGGGACAAGGTCAAAAGAAGAAAGAACAGCAAACCCACAAATCCAACCATTCAGCCCTCGGCTATGACCGAACGCCTTTCTGCCAACCGATCAAGTGTGATTTTTGCGAGATGTGACTTGGACTTTCCCATGCGGTTTTGTGGCGAGAGACGCAGAAAATAGCATGTCCTTCGACTTATCTTGCCAACAGTCCATAACAGAGTTGCATCAGACTGTAGTTTTCGCGGTAGTTGGGACGGGAGGCGCCTGTTGGCGTCGAGGCGGTCGGGAAACATGGCCCGTCCGTGGTGGGGCAGCGAGATGACATCCTGGCCGCCGATTCCGATTCTGCGTTTCCTTCGTAGCGGGGCTCTGTTGTTGTCAAGATGGTCGCACATCCGGATATCCATTACTCGCTACCTACCTTAGGTAGGTAGGTATTTAGCTACACAGCACCCAGGTAAGTATTTCCACCATGCAAAAAAAATCTAAAAAAAAAAAAAATCTGTGGTTCTGTTGAATCAACTCCGAGACAATACGGCTTTGGCATCCAAGACCAGACGAGCAAATTTGGATGAAAGGCGACAAGTCACTATTTTTACATGATCCCATCCCAGATCGGGAGATGCCCGGTCATTTTCCAGGCGTGAGAGGATCCCCCAGCATCCAACCCGGCTAACCCCACAGCCTGACGCACGTCCCTTACCTTGAGCGGATTAGCGTCCTGCACAACAGATCATTCAAGAGATGGAGTTTCAGGTTCACGACCTCCGATTGCAACTGCCAACGCGCCCAATATTTGCAGAGCCTTGTTGGCACTTTGTCCACAGTTCAGGCGCAGTCGCCTGGGGCGGAACATTATCAACACGCAACCCGTACGGCTGCCAACGCCTTAAGTTGCCTGCAGAGATCAGCAACCTGCATGACCGACCTCGCTTCCCCATGCAAGACCTTATGTACAACAATGGCACTGTTAGGTAGTTTGGCCGTGGGGGCGGCGCAGGGCCGACGTGCAGCTGAAAAGGTTCTGCTCCATTTGTTGCGTCCGGCAACGTGCGTAAACGAGCCTAACGGATGCCTTTACATGGCACACCGTCCCGGTATCTCACCTGGCCGGGGCCTTGCACAGTGGCCGTTGGTGTGCACACCAGGCGCTTACGCACAGCATTCCCCAAGTTTTGGTTCCTCACATCGCACAACTCCGTTTCAAGGTCGGGATGGCCAATCACTGGACTGATTATCTTGGTGGCTGTCCTGCTGGTATCCGGGAGAGTTCCCGGCTGTTCGAAAGATGCAACATCTTTTGCATTCTTTCCGGGAAAAAAAAGAGAGAGAAAACAATTTACATGGCAATTCCGGGAAACAGAGAGGACGGCATGGATGAAAGAAAATATCCCCCATGCCACCCCACCCCCTCCTCCCTCCTCAGTTCGGGCAGAGGTGCAGTCACAGTCAGTGCAGTGCAGTTGAGCATCTCTGGTTCGATCCGCCCGCTCCTTCCCTTTTACCTGGTACCGATTACCGTCCGTACCTTTACTCTATTTTCTCACTTGCAGCCTGAGCCCGAAGAAAGGCAAAAGAAGGCCCGGAATCGGACAACCATAACCCAAGTTCCATGGCCCAAAGATCCCCCCTCCTTCCTACCCCACCACACCATCCCATGTCTTGTCCTGTTCTTTGGGTCTTTCACTAACTGCCCCTGGACTTTTACTGGTCTTTCAACCCACTTTCCCATTTGTTTGCTCCGCGCAACAAGGCGGCGCATGTGTGATGGGCTGAGTTGTTGGGTCGACTTTTAGACTCACACACTTCCCAATCCGGGTAGCACACAGCATGCACCCAGGCTAGATGCAGGTCTCTCATCCGAAGCCCTCCCTCTCCTTGTCACTTCTCACCTTCTCGCTTTCTCTTCCCCCATTACCCATGGCCTTCATGCAAGCCACCCCCTCGCGTTCTTGGTCCCTCGAGGATTCGACCTAGCCCATGTTTGGTCGATCTCGATTTCTTTTTTCGAAGCCACTCGCTGTCGACTGCAAGACCGTTGGTCCGTTGGTTGCGCCGCCCGGGAACTGTTTCGCAAACATCGCAAACCTCACACGGACATCGGCAGGACCGTCCGGGGGCCTTTCTTCTTTTCTAATATTCTAGAAATCCCCACACGTCCCTCACACCAGCTTCGCTTGCTTCGTTGGTTCCAGCAAAGGAGCGTGGCGGTGGCGATCTCGAGCCTCCCGCTTGTTGAAGAACGGCCGTTGATTCTGGATTCAGCATGGCCGTGCCGATCCCACAACGGCGCCCCGGGCATATCGTTGCCTTGGAGGGTCCCTCGGAGCTCGTGTCGACTCAATTGCGTCTTCTCCCGGCCTCCCCCCAGATCCTCGTCCTTCCAAGTCTTCAAAATTACTTGAAGGACCTCGAGCCGGACACACCTTTCGACCCACGGGAGCTCATCCGCCGTTATCGCACTGCTTCCCTGAATCGACACACAGAGGCCTTGGAGTTCTTGAGGCCTTCGGCATCAACAGGCGAGAAGCGACTTGTCTTCCTGCACGGGGGCACCATGTCGGCCCAGGTGTCATGTCTCTCGACCATCATGGAGCATGAGCCGGATGGCGATATCGAAGAAGCTCATGCCACGTTCGTCCGGCTGGCGAGCATTGGAGCTGCCAGGTTATCGTCAGCGAGGCTCTCGGATTATGAATGCCGGGGACTCACCCTCGGAAAGTGTGGCGATGGACGACGATTTTGAGCCGACCATACTCGATCGAGCGCCGAGTCGACGGTACGAATGGGGCGGATACATGAACGACGCCGGCGGCGACTCTTTCGAGGACCGTATCATCCGCGCCATGAGAGCTGCAGACGCACTGGACAAAGAGACCGAGTTTCTCCAGCCGCTCACGCCAGACATGGATCTCACAGTTAAGCTAGTCGATATCCCACCGTCCAAAAAGCGGCTGAGCTCAACCGTTGCCGAGTCTTCCGAAATTCTTCGGGGGCCCAGACCGCCTTCACCAAGCGACGGCCAGACGAGACTTTACGAGGACCCGGCTCCTCGTGTCTCACTCGACGCCACAGCGGCGCCTCGCAAGCCGCCGCTGAGGATCCACATCCCGTCCTCGCCGATAGCCTGGGCTGGTGATGCGGCACTTGGCGGCAACCGGTCCAATGTCTACCACCCACAGGGTCAGGTACCCGGGGTTCTATCTCACAAAAGATCACGGACCGCCGAGTCGAACTTGTCGCCGAAGCAACAGCCGACTGGCCATAACAACACTCAAGAGGATGTGGTTGTGTCGGAGTTGCCAAATGACCAATTGCCTCCCAATGGGGATGGAAATTCAAATGAACCACCCACCTCTCGACCACCTGACACAATAGAGCAGCAGCCTTTCGAGTCGGTGTTACCACTTTTGGAGGATCTCGTCGTCTTCTTCACCCCCGAGACGCCCGACAAACTGCAGAACTTTGTTTTTAGACGTCTAAGTGAAGGGTATAAGACACCTCGCCAATCAATATCGGTATCGGGGCCTTTGGTGCCCCATTATGATGCTTTCCAAGGCACAAGCCACCTGGCAATAGGCGATGGTCAAGATGCGAGCCAAGGTCAACCAGAGGACGGCGATGCTGGCGCAGTCGTGCCCTGGACGCGAAAAGACTTGGTTCATGGCCTCCCCACCCCGAATCACTCTCCAAACCCGCTAGATGCCTCGTCTGTAGCCACGCCGCTGATGGACACGAGGTTCTACAGTATCAGCGTTGGGCAGGAGACGGCAGCTTCCATACAGAACTTTTTGCGGTCGTTCCTCGGCTCCCAGTTCCCGTTACAAGACCGGCGTTTTTCGGCCGCCGATGGCGCCGACTTCCCAGCGGAAACTGGCCTGTGGAGGGCTTTGGAGTGCGACGGACAGGCCGAGCCTAATGATGGCGAGAGAAGGCTCGACTTGATCATGGCCGTTGGGTCCGAGAGTGGGGTGACCAAAAACCGTCTATCAGAGATCATCGGGCAAATCGAGAAACTGGGGTTCAAGACGAGCGGGCTGTCGCGAAGCGGGCGATTAGATATTAGGTACGTAACCGAAGCTCCAGGTTGATTGAAGAGAGCAGGTGCTAACGCAGACAGATATCTTATCGCCAACGCGATGCAGGCGTTTACCGCCCAGCCTCTCACCAAACAGACCCAAAGCAATCCCTTTGCCGACCGCGCTCTGCTCGCCGCGCTGATCATCCCTCACCTCGAAACGTACCTGGCCACTCACCCGGATGTGCGCTTCCTGCTCATTGAGTATCCTTCCGAGCATCTCCCGACCGTCCTGGCCCTCCAGACGCTCATTGGGACAGAGATGATGAAGGTCGTGGGCATCATCGACGGTGATGTCTCGACCCCGGTGCAGCAGTCTCTGTCGGCACCGGACACAAACCGCCGTTCGAGCGAGGGCTTCCGGTCTCTCAACCGTCGGGGGTCGCGCAAGTCCGGCGCCTTCGTCGGGCCCTGCTCCTTTTCTAAGGCCAATTTTCTCCTCGCTTCGTCCGCTACCGGATTTGAGACTGCGGCGTTCGTCGCTGCGATCCGCGAGAGTTTGATCTCCATATCGGATTATTACATGCCAGAACGCCCGCTCTATAAGCACCCCGAACCGCAATCCCCGCCGAGAAAGAGCCGTCCGAGTCTTTCAGTTAGCACTGAGTCGGCCGACGTGAAACCGCACTCGGAGAAAGCCCCCCTGGTATCCACGTCAACCCTCATCACCCCGCCATCTTCTCCGACCGAATCATCGTCGACGCCAGCGCACCCACCTCATCACGTCAACCCGCGAAGCATTCCCCCACGGTCCTCGTCCTCGGCAACAGCGTCGCCGCCTGGCCGGGGGCGTCGCTCCACTCGGGCTTCCTTCACCGATGATTTCTCAAGCAGTGGCCGCGTGCAATGGGGAGAGGTCAACTACGACACTCCCCCTGTCCCCCCTTTGCCCGCTGCACACGCCACCACAAACCAGACCATCGCGAAGACTACATACAGCTCCCGCCATCAAAAGAAGCACTCGGATCCCCTCTCGCCGCGTGGCATCGCCCCGCCATCAGCTTTGACACTACCACCCACATCGACGGCGGTATCCAACGGCGGCCAGGCAGATAACGAATCCATCGAGCCCTCAGAGTCCCCACCCGAATATACCGCTGCTGCTCCTGTTGCCGTCAACCACAATGATGATGAGGATTACTACAGTGATGACTCGGAGCCAGACCCGGAAGAGCGCCGGCTGATGCCGCTGTACCTCCGGCGACGCGAGGAGATTGAGAGGGGGCGGAGTAGCAAGGCTATGCGGTGGTTGGGCCTGGTGTAAAGATTGATTTCGTCTGAGTGGAGTGTGGTGGTGGTCAGGGTGGCTTTTCTTCAACTCTTATCTTTTGACAGTTAGCTGGGTGGTGGATGTAAGATACCTTGGACCGTGATTAAAAAGGATGTGGAGGCTAGTTACGGAGTTTGGTTCGGGAGTTAGCTGAGAGCTGCCTTGCTCTTTCGTTTGTTTTTGTTTCTGGTTGTTCTCTCGTTTCCATTTTCTTTTTTGTCTCTTTTTCCACTTCTTGTCTGTGATACCACCACCAGATTAGAGATAGCTTAGCGACGGAGTGGGATTAATGGGATCAGGATCTTGTGCATCACTTGGGCCATTGCTGTGTTGCATTGTGTTTCGTAGATTGTGTTTTGTAGACATGTCTTGTATCACCGGTTTATCACTTGTCACGTCACAGCATCGTGGACAGCAAAAGGAAACTGATAGGCCCTCATATTTCCTTCCAGGCGGCGAGAGAGCTATAGCAGCGATGCGAGGGCTGAAGATGCGATAGCTCCGGTGGATGACCAAGCTCAGTCTGCCCTTGCCACCATGACAAATGTCTTCTGACCTAGCCGTCTAGCATTAGCTCGCCATCCTCAGACTAGGCACAACACCAGTCTAGTTCACAAACACAGTGTACCAATAAACAAAACAGAACAAGACCCAGTTATGACCAAGACGAGAAAATACACAGACGCGAGTTGTAAGTAGTAAATAGTAAGGCAGCGGTGGTGGTAGTAGCGGTAAAGGAAAATCAACAACTCCTGCTCTGGCCCAGTCTGTCGTGGTCCGTTTTTGGGAACACCTGGGCCCTTCCTCCGCCTGCTCCGTTCCCTCTGGCGAGGGGAGTCCGGCTCGAAACACGAAATGTCCGAGCTCCGGTTTCCGGAACCCCGCTCTCAAAAAAGGACTACGCGGGAATGAGAGACCCAAAGCGAATGGAAACTGACCGCCAGCGCATCCAAAGGACAGCCCTCCTTCCTCAGACCAGCCCCTCTTGCAGATCTAACCACGCCCCCCATGGTGCCCGAAAAACCCATCCGATGCAAGAAACCGTAAACACCCAAGCGCAGCAGCAGTAGCAACACCAAATGGCGCAGTGGACCGACCAGCCGTCGCTTAGCAGCAGCCGTTGTTGTTGTTGCTAGAAACACCTTGGCCGGGCGCGACATTGACATTAGCTTTCGTGTTGTTAGTCGCGATGCTGCTGCCCATGCGCTCCTTGATCTGGCGGGCCATGGTCAAGAAGGCCTGCTCAACGTTGCTGGCGTTCTTGGCCGACGTCTCAAGGAAGGGGATGCCGAGGCTGTCGGCGAATTCCTGGGCGGGGTCAGTTCCGTCAACAAACTCTCACATGGCGGGTGCGGTGCGGGGTGTACCTTTGCGACTGTGTACTCGACAACCTTCTTGTCCGCCATATCGCTCTTGTTTCCTACGAGCAGCTTGTTGACGCCCTCGGTGGCGTACCTGTCAATCTCCTGCAGCCACTGCTTGACGTTGTTGAAGCTGTCCATGTCGGTGACGTCGTAGACGACGCAGATGCCGTGGGCGCCGCGGTAGTAGGACGATGTGATGGTGCGGAAACGTTCCTGGCCGGCCGTGTCCCACTGTGGTCAAGTCAGCGGGCGGGTTCTTTCCTTCTCCCCTTACGTCATGCCTGGGCGGGGTTGGGAAAAGGGTATTGGGCGAGGTATGCGTACGATTTGTAGCTTCACCGTCTTGCCGTCGAGCTCGATCGTCCGGATTTTCTGCGAGGGTCAGCCGCTGCAGCCTGACCGCTTTTCCTGACAGCCACATACGAAGTCGACACCGATGGTGGAGATGTAAGACTCTGTGTAGGTGTCATCGGCGAACCGCAGGAGCAGGCAAGACTTGCCGACACCCGAGTCACCGATGAGCAGCAGCTTGAAGAGGTAATCGTATCTGACACATTGTTTAGTAGTCGGCGCCGGATGGAAAGCGATATTTGGGTATCGCGAGGATGGGTAGAAACTGATCGAGGGGACCCTGAAGAAGAGCGAAAGTGTCAGCAGCCGCGGACAAAGGCAGAAGAAGCGGGCAGCGGGCGCCAGGCCGCACCGCAGAAGGCGGCGACGTACTACTCGGGATTCATGGTGGGCGATTTATCGTAGTGTTGCGTTGAGGATGTAGTGGTGGAGTCAGATGCGAATGGTTGTTGTTTGATGCAAGTGGAGAAAAGTAAAGGTGGGTTGTTTTGGTCGGAGTTTGATGATGAGGAAGGCTGGTCGGTTGTCGAAGAAGTGCAGTCGTCCATGGAAGGCTGCTGCGTCAGGGCGTCAGAACAATTGGTCCCAGACCCAGCTTGGCTCGGGCGAACATCACAGGCCCCCCAGGGGGAGGGTAGCTATCTCACGTGACGCGTAGATAGACTGTGGCAAGTGTGGCTTGCTCACCGTCAAGACACAGTCAAAAGCGAGAAACTGAGCCTAAAGAGAAGGAACCAAACCCAGTAAGATCAAGGGATTCGCCGAGGCAGGCAACTTGACCATTCCGCGTGACTTAAACTGGGGTTCTTTGTGTCCCGAGGAGCCGAGACCTGGGGCTTCAGGCTCGTGACACTCGGGTGTGGCTTCTCCACTGAGAGTGTCAGCTGGCAGCGCCTTTACAGTGGCTAGCCAGGTGGGGGGATAAATGCCGACGCAACACATGGGATTCCAAGAAGACTGCGAAACCAGACCCAGTTTTTTTTTCCTGTGTAAGCACGCTTTCCAAACGTACTCGTCAAAGATACGATATTGTCTGATACACACACACAATTTATTCCGCCCGGCGGGCCTAACCCGAAAGGGCAACTATCATGCAATCTCTGATACAGTCGCTAGCGAAATCGGCTTCCGCTTTCATCTTTCACGTCATTTCATCGCACGGGCCTTTTATGCATCTAACCGACCACACCGTACGATCTCGCACTGGCCTAAGTATAGCACGCACATATGGATTACGTAGATGGATGATGCAATGCTAAGACTAGACCTAATTACCCAGAACGTGGCAAGGTGTATTTGTGTAGGAAATACCAGGTATGTATCGCGATAACCTAAAAACACAGCGCAAATCCCTTTCTCTGGAGGGACGTGCTACATTGGTGGTTCAGTTGGATCATGTTCTTCTATCTAGGATGAGGAGGGGGCAAAGTTTGCTGCCGGGGTTATCGTCCGCGAGGTCCAAGACCACGTCCTCCTACGAGGACGGAACTCTGGCGTAGATATTCTGACAATTTGTCAACATTTACATAAGTGGCGAGTTCTAAGTAGTAGTTATAAAGCAAACATTTCTCCCAGATCCTTCATTTGAGCAAAGATATCATAAATATATAACACTGCTGCATTATTAAGCGGAAACCATCTGAAAGAACGTCACTTCCCCAGAGGCATGTCCCAGGACCAGTGTATGATCGTACACTGATGTGCACGATGCCCGGTAATCGGGAGGAAGCCAGAGAAGCTTCTTTCCACCTTTGGTGATCCATTCGCCATCGACTAAGAGAATAATACTTACTGTTCTCTGGGAAGCGTCCGAGCCTGGGTTGATACTCAAGAGGCCATGGTTTGTCTTAAGCGTTTTCCCATCTGACGAGAACGCCAACGCCCTGACGGGACTGCCATGCCACTCGAGAGTCTGTTGGTGCGTACCCGTCGCCGCATCCCAGAGCCGGATCGTCCTGTCGTCCGAGCCTGACGCGAGCGTTTTCCCATCCGGTGAGAACGCTACTGCATCGACGGAATGCCTATGCCCCTCGAGCGTCTGTTGATGCGTACCCGTCGCCGCATCCCAGAGCCGGATCGTCTTGTCGTACGAGCCTGACGCAAGCGTTTTCCCATCTGGCGAGAACGCCACCGCCATAACGAGATCGCTATGCCCCTCGAGCGTCTGTTGGTGCGTATCCCAGCGGGTTTTGACACCTGCGGCCGATTTGATGAATGACAGCCTCCTCTTCCACTGCTGCTTTCTGACCTTACTTAAGGTTGGACTGAAGACAAGTGCAGAACCGTATATCTGTAATGGAGCCCGTTCCATAATCGTTCCATGACTGCGAATAAACTTTTCTACATCGTTTAGGAATTCAACAAGATTAGATGCTGTATCCGACTGTAGCTGGCAATAATTAGTCACTGTATAGCAATATAACAGTGCTATGAACTGACCTGGGCAGCTTGCAGAAGCGTTCTTATCAACAATACCCCGTCTGAGAGTCTTCCGAGGAGGGACAAAGCCTCAAGCCAGTGGAGGAGACGGCTTGTCAAGAAGGTGTGGACCGGGCCATCGTCCTCTATATTATGTTTGCTTTCCTTCAGGTGGTGGACCCAGTACTGACAGGCGTACTGAACTTCGGGCGGTAGGTGGGCGTTGATAGTCTGCTGGCCGATTTCTGACCGTAGTATTCCCGGCACCCTTAAACCGCAGATATCTCGTTCTAGGTGTTGGCCCATAACTTGGATACATTTTTCCGCAAGCGTCTTATGATATTTTGCCTCGTCGATCCAAAACTCATTCGTAGTACGCTTGGCCGGGTCAACGAGGAAGTCGCGGAAGGAGAGATGAAAGAGCCTGACTGGGGCATCGTCCTCCGAGGGGATATCTAGGACGGAGTGGAGAGAGTTGAGAATTCCATGTATAGTCGTAGGGGGGATGTTGAGAAGCCGTGCAAGCGATAATACTGAGAGGGGCTGAGAGAGGAGAACAATAGGGCCAACGATATCCTGGAACTGAGCTAATATGCGGCTCCTTTGTAGATTAGTACGTCCTACGGTAAGCTGGTCGAGGATGGGGAGATATGTCGCGTCGAGCTTGTCGAGCTCGGAATCGAACGTCTTCGCCTGGTACCGCAGGACTTTCTTTAGCTGATCGCCAGGATTAAACCATGCCTTATCCTCAACAAACCGGCAGACGGTCGCGGCAAAAATGAACAATGGGACAGCCATCTGAGCGAGAGTCTGAATGACATCTTGGCCGGGCCAACCCAGTGGTAGTTTGGAGTACCGGGGAGCTTGTCCGTTGTATTCATCCCTGATTCGCGCGAGCTCATACCCCAAAAATGTAGGTATGTCCTGTTCCACGACGGGTTCTGGGATCTGGTGTAGAGCTAGGCCCTGATACTTTCCCTGGACGTCCTTAAAACCGAGGCGAATAGGCAGCTCAGGCCGACTGGTGATGAAGACCCTCAAACGTACGGAGCATACCACTTTTGCTTGCGCGAGCAGGGAGATGATGGTCTTCACGTCTTTGTCTCCATCACATTCATCAAGAGCGTCAATAATGACAACAATAGCCGTAGTGCGGTGAATGCAGCCAAGCGGCTGGAGGATCAGCTTTTCGAACTGGTCTCTCAGTGCCTTCTTGGGAACGTCCGGGTCGGCATCGATGGCCTTTCTGACGGAAGGTACTAGGGTAGGGATTTTGCGCACAAGCTGGCTAGCAATGGTAGGGAAAACCAAGCCAGCTTTGCCACGGTCGCCTTCCCCCCTCTTGAAGAAGAAGCTCGCGCCAAGCAGGCCGTCGTCTGCGAAGGAGTTGGCCACGGTCCGAGAGATGGTGGATTTTCCTGTTCCAGCCCTGCCATTCAGCCAGAATAAGCTCTCGGCTTGAGGATCGTTTGCCCACTCCTGGATTTGGCGAAGGAGCTCGGTTCGGGTGTCGGGGTGGCATCGTGCGTTGTGCTCCTCGGCGTGCGAGTCGAAGGCCGCGCCGCTTGCGACCGGGAGCATTGCTAGGTCGATCTTACAGCCGATATCGACGATTTCCGCGCTATATATCGGGGTTAGCCGCTGATTGACGCCATGTGTTACAGGTTTGCGCATACGCTTGATCGATCTGAATGGCGGCCGCAAAGGATGCCTGGTCCCGCTGAAGGCTCGCAATGAGCTTGTCCACGTCCTTGCTCTCGAACGGCCACTTTAAGGCTCGCAGCCCCACGCGTCTCATCACCTTTGCTGTGCAACCCGTATGTAACTTCGCCTCCAGCTTCGTAGCGATATCATCAAGCTGCGAGTACGTGTCAGCCAGGGCTTCGTGCAGCTTTTGCGACGTCTCGAGCCGAGCTCCATGCGGACCCTGGAGAAGCTTTCGCGCGCCGTCGACGGTTATCTTCATGCTTTCGGTGTGTTTTCGCAGCCGCTCAATGTCGGACCTGGCGCTCTTAACGGCGGACGAGTATTCGAGACAGAGAGAGCCGACCTTGGCGGCCAGCTCGACGACCGCGATGACGCTTGCGGCGGCCCCGAGCCCCTCCATCGTGCCAGTAAACAACTGAACAATTAACGTATGGTACGAATTGAGGAATTGGTTCGAGAAAGCGACGGAGAATCGTAGTTACAGCAGTCTGTCCAAACATCGCAAGATTTGGAGAGGAGGGGCGTTGAGCTGCCCAACCGCCGCCCGACAGGCGGGTCGGCAGTCGAGCAGCAGCAACCGGAACCATCGCCATCCGGCACTTGGTCAAGGAATCAGCCGCGCCCTCTCTTATCTATTAGCCGTTGATGGAACTGCAATGGAGCCGTATTTGGCTTATTATTTGACGACGGTCATCGTAAGAACAGCCATTTCTTGCCGCAGCCATTTCTAGCTGACAGTCCAGGTTGGCTGACGGTCATCATAATACTGGTTTGTTGCATTATCCTGCCTGGTACACAAGCGCGTGCGAGGGCACACGGTGTGGTTGGCTAGATGCTTAAAAGGTCCGTGCGCTAGAAAGATGTGAGAGAGGAAAGCGGAAGCCGATTTCGCTAGCGACTGTATGCATGAAATACGCGGACACCTCAAGGCCAAAAACAGCTCTAGAAGTGACAGCAGTGGCGAAAAAGAAGTCATGCAAAAACATGGTAAACTGTGAATGGCAGAATTCCCAGTTACCTAACTAGCCAAGTGTTTTGGGCTAATAGCACACCAATAAACCATGCATTACCCAGTCTGCCGGGAACAGTATCGCTATACCGGGGTCATGTTATCCAAAGCTGCCAATACTTCACTTTTAGTGAGCATCGAGATTAGAATGACTGACATCATCCCTGCTGCACCCGCACCTCCAACACCACGCAAAGCAACAGCCAACCCTCACTGAATATATGCATGTCAGCCAGTCGGCAAATCCCGTGCAAGCTTTACCATCGGTCGGGAAGGAAATCTACAAACCCGACAACCTAATGTCTACACCGGCAAGGATACTGCGATGTCCTCTGCACGGGTCTGCAGCACGAGTGTCCCCAGCAGCAACTTGCCCAGCTCCATCACCATGGGGAGCTCCGTCAGCAATTGAACGACGCCACAGCTCAGAAGCACCCGCATTCTTCCTGTCGACAACCTCGCGCCCACCACGAGCTTCACCTCTGCCGTCAACACCTAAAAAGAACCTCGCAACCCTCCAAAATCCCGCCTCCCCACCAAAACTTATTCCCGACGCCGCACTCTTCACCTACCACCCGCCCCTCCTCTCCCCAGAGCCAGGTAACAACAAACCACCCGACGAGCGCAAAGTCAAGCTCGGCAAGAGTACGCTTTTCCCCCCTCCCTCACCCCCATCCATAGGAAACCAACCAACCAGTGAACTAACCCCCCCCCCCTCTCTCTCCTCTCACAGCCCTCCGCATCCTGCAATCGCACCTCCCCACGCTCCTGCAATCCCCGCCACCGCAGGGCATCCTCTCGCCGCGCATCACGCTGCACCTCTTCCCCTCGACGCACCCGCACCTGCCGACGGTGTCGGGCCGCGTCGCGTACACGGCCGCGCTGTGGTCGTCGCCCATCGCGTGGAACCGCCTGCCGCTGGTCGGCAACGTCCGCCTGCACATCCTGTCCGAGCGCATGATCGAGTCGTCGGCGTATGACTCCCGGGACCGGCCGGCTGGGGGGCGCCGCCTCAAATGGTCCTTATGGCGATGCACTGATTATGGCGCTCTCGACAAGTGAGGGTTGGGGGATGAAAGTTTGAGGGGGTGGTTGGGCTTCTGGGAGAAATGCTGCTGGTAGTGGTGGTGGTGGTGATGGTGAGGTGGGGGGTAGGAAGGGGAGGGGTGGGGTTGGGAGTGGGAGGGGGGAGGGGATACAATCGCAACGGCAACAGCGGGAAGAACAACAGCCACGGCAAGGGGAGGAGAAGTGTGGATCGGAGTTCAAGGCGCCGGTGGGGATGGCGGAACCCGTTGGGTCGAGTGACAAGGAGTTCACGGGGCTGTTCATTTTTGACTTTGACAGCGAGGGGAGGATACTCAACCATACGATTGAGCATATGCAAGAAAGCGGGCAGTGGGAAAAGGGGGTGGGTGCGAAAGTGGTGGGCTTGACAGATTGGTTGCTGGGCGGGATCAAGGGGGGTGAGGCGCCGTGCCCTGCGTTTGCAGCCAAGTTCAGAAAAGGGAAGGTGATGATCTGGTAAAAGCCGGTCTGGGGAAGATTTCGACATCGCGTATGTACAACATCTATTTTGTTTTACAGCCTAGGAGGCGTTTCGGATCGACATGGCGTTGGAGATGGTTTGGAGTTTACGGTTACACCATCAGGCAGGGAATGGGACAAGGACGGGAATTGTATCAACATCACGCACCCTCCTCGATCATAGCGCAGTCGCATCAAGTAACTTTTGTAAAGCGCACCAAAATCAAGAACAAATCAAACAACAAAACAAAAGAAACCCCCCTTTCTGCGTAAGCCAAGCCAGCCAGCTGCATCATTGTTGAAAATCCCCAGCCGCCCGCAGCCATACGCAGATCCCTCAAACAACCACCGACGTATCCCCGCCCATCTCGCCGCTCAATTCCCTTGACGTCGGACCCCGCCGCTGCGCCCCGGCAGACATGCCAGAGGCCTCATCCCCAGCGACACCATACGCGCCACCATTGGCACCGTTGACACCGTTAGTGCCATTAGTGCCGTTGGTGGCAATGGTGCCGTTGGTGGCAATGGTGCCGTTGGTGGTACCGTTGGCTGCCTGGTGGTGGTGCTTCTTGCGGCTGCCGGCGTCGTGCTCCTCCAGCAGCGCGCGGATGTGCCCGTTCAGCCACAGGCCGTCGAGCTGGCGCGGGGTCATGTCGCGCGCGCCGGCGATGCGGCCGCGGCAGGTCGGGGTGCCGCAGAGGCAGTCGAAGGGCTGCGCCATGTACCACTCGGTGGAGGGGTAGAAGAACTGGAATGGGGGGGAGAGGGTTGTTTAGTGGGTGGTTCTTTTTCTTGCCTTTTTTTTTTTTTTGGTGGAAAGAAAAGGGGGGGGGGGTAAGGTTGTACGTACTGTCAGCTCGTCGCCCGGCTGCAGACCCTTCGGGCCGGCGATGACGTTCATGCTGGCCGTGTCGAAGATCTAGAGTAAAGTGGGAGGGTCATGTCAACAATGGGCCTCGCCTTGTGCTGTATCCCACGATCACCCCCGAATCCGGGAGAAGAGAACTGACCAGAGACGGCTCGCATGAGTGGTTGATGTACAGCAGGTCGCTGTTCAAGTCAAAGTGCCGGTCACGGCCCATCTGGACCGTCGCGTAGGTAGCCTCGGGGGCGATGGTGCAGGGTGGGAACTCAAGCTTGGCGAACAGGCCAAAGGGAGGGAGAGCAACCTTGGAGATGCTCTTGCTGGTGAAGGCAGCCTCGTTGACGATGACCTCTTGGACATCGGGGTGCGACGGCTGCGCCCAGTGCGGCTTGATGGGAGCCATGGTGTTCGGAATTGCTTCGGTGTTGGTGACAACGGCAAGGCCCGTAAA
>NT_165980.1:3054518-3062503 GCF_000143365.1 Chaetomium globosum CBS 148.51
TGTTGAGAGCGAACAGGAGTGAGATGAGACAGTGTGTGACGTCCAACTCCGCTTCTTATGAAGGTTGTCCCTGCAAAATGACAGAGCTGCCTAGCCGTCACTTTGTTCGGCCTCGCTCGGCTACTAGGAACCGAGCGAGCGGGTATGGCATCTGACACTCCGCCATTCAATTCCAAGGACACTAATTAGAGCTCGAGAAGATGGCGCTTTTTTATGAAATCAGCTCGAGCTGATTGGGATGGATCATGTGTATTTTTATCCCCGTTTCTGTCACCTCTTCTATTCGGTTTAGTTTGGGGACAGCCAAACCGCCTCATCTTCCTAATTATTCCCGAGGTAAAAAAGCCGCTTACGTCGAGATGTGCCCGGCATGTGCCCACAGTAAGGTATTGTCCAGGTTAAAGTTGAGGCTGATGGATTATGGTGTGGGGTTGAGGGGTTGTCTCGCTTGCAATTGAGTGAAGGGTATATGTAGGTGGGGCGCCGAGCCTCCGAAGCCCCGGGGCGTGGGATCGGTGCACCGGCAAAAAGCAACCGGTTGGCACCCCAGACCAACCAATAAGATATGCATTGTCTGCCAAAGCAGGCAAACCAGCAACTTCGGCATTGCTTTCCCACATCAGTTGCATCTTATTACTCAGATTAAAGCTTCCCGACTCTCAAGGATCCCGCAACTCCCTAGCTGAGCTAGGCTAGTACGAAATGATAACTAGGTTTGGTCAAGCAGTATAGGTATGTAGTTGGCGAGTCGAGGGAGTTCAAATTAAATAGATAACAAAAGCAAAACCTCACCAGCTAGTTTGGGGCGAGCTAACTAGCTACGAAACCCGTTGGGGTTTGCAGAAGAGGGAGGTACAGGAGAGGAGGTTGGGTAGGTGGCTGGAGAAGAGAGTGTACCCTTTCTACGTTACCCTGGGACGGCTCGAACCGGTGACCTCTCAGTGAGAGTAACCAGGAGTGTTTTGCCTGGGGGACTTGACCACCCCCAGTGACCGTTGAGCCATTCTGGGGGTGGTCGGTGATATTGGGAATGTCGGAGCTTTTATATCTAGCCAAGGCAGGTGTCGGTTTCTGTTGATTTTCCTTCCCCGATCACCCTACACCAGTAGCCAAGTTCTCGGTCCCGCAGAAGGAGGGCCACGAACGAGCGATGCACGTCTACGTCGCTAAAGCCCGCGTCATGGTTCACGCCCAGCGCAAGCTTGAACTTGCACCGGAAGTACCCGATACGGCCCTGCCGGGGCTCGCGGAGCTACGCGGGGAGATGGAGATGCAAGATGTCGAGGGAGATGACTTGGCCCGGGCTCTGTATCTTGTTGTAGCAGATGATTGAGTGTTCTGGTGGCCGTCGCCTTGTGTGCGTGGGGTGAGTTCCCAGATTTTGTTTTATGGGCGGCGAGTATCTGAATTAAATCGTCTACGAACCGGTTTTGATACCTGTTTGCTCCTGGTCGGACCTATGTTACGATCACTGAGGCGCACAATTTGAAGGTTGGTTTGAGAGATAGGATCATCAGCGGAAAAGAACACGGGTGAATGGCCGCGCCTCAATGCCGTCGCGACCGGTCCCAGCCAGCTTGGTGCGCAGAAACCTGAATTCGGTGTGTCTAGCTCGCCATCAGGTGAGGCTTCTGGCTGGCTGGAGAGACTGGCAAGACTTGCTGGCGTGAGCGAGATGGTGGTTGAGATTGGGTAGGAACATGTGATGTGAAAGGTGACATTGATCGCGGAGAGTGTGCTTGCCGAGTTTTCGGAGCAGGAAGCTGGAAACTGCAGTGTTATTGGTTTAGTGCGCGCTTGCCTCTGGGTCCTCGGACAAAGTTGGGGGCCGAACTCTTGACGGCAGAAGAACCATAACCGTCTCAGCCATGCCTCTCCAAAACGGATGGCACTGCCGTAGGAGCAAAGGACTCCGGGACGACCAGGGAAGTGTTCTACAAACTAGGTAATCAATCTTCCGTTTGATCATCGTGTGTTTGTCACGACTGCCACACTGTCACGAGTGTCGTGGCTGGCGACGGCTTTCGTATCAAAATTAAGGAAAAAGGTTGACCCTCAGATGAGTGAAGGGGGTAGCTATCTCGCCGAAAGGAACAGTAAACGAGTAACTCGGGTTAGACTCTGGTCAAGTTAGGGTTGCCGAAACTACACCGGGGGATCACCTAACTGGTGACCCGGCATTTGCACAGGGACAAACAGTACCCGATCTGGGCGGTTCTTGCGACGTCGTCTGACGCGATGGCGAGGCGGATTCGGGTATGCAGGACAGGCCCCAAAATGCTCTGACTGGCATATGCGGGGGCGCCAAGAGGATCTGCTGCCCGTTTTGTCTCAAGGGTAGGAGGGGGAGGAAATTGACAGGGGCCAGACCGGCGTCTTCTTTTTCCAGACAATCGACGGATTTACAACTTGCAAAATGCCACTGTTGGTTGAAAAGGGACCATCAGGGTAACCGAAGCACAGCGGGGCGAGGACCAAAACACGAAAGAGGTAACCCTAGGTTCCTTCCTTTCCCTCACTCGTGACAGCACCGAACCGATAAGGAAGTTGGGGGTCACCCCTCGGCAGAGAGCAGCGGGCAAGAGCAGGAGTACTAGGTAAGGCAGGTAAGAGTGGGCAAGAACAACGGGCAAGAGTAACATGGGGTGAGTCACTGGCACCCGGAGTGAAGGGGAAAAAGGGTAGAACCACACATCATCCTCTCATTTCTCACATATCCACCCCAGAAATAATATAAAGCGGCCCCACGTGGTTCCCCACGGACCGAATTCGAAACATTCGCATCCAAGACAGGTGCTGTGGGGGTCAGGTCAAGACTCGGCTCCGATTTTGATACATCGAAAGCACGACTGTGTGTTTACCCACGTCCCATGAACCCAAGACTTAGTCTCTGCATGGGTGCTGAATCTAGCCGCAAGAGCCCTCTGCGACCAAGGCAGTCAGATCTCGGACTACAACCGCGGTTCGGTGGACAGTGGATGATACATCTAGGAACCCGCGAACGTCCGTTCGCCACCGGGAAGAGGTCAGGGTGAAGCGTGGCATCCCGAGCCGAGTGGTCTGCCAGCTCCGGGTCCTGATAGCAGGCCGAGCGCGATCTCCCCTGTTCTCTGGCTCGTCCGGGCTTGTGCAACGGTGGATCAGCCGTCCTCAGGATCACCACAGATGGCACTCTCTCTTGCTGCTTACCCAGAAAGTCGGCGGGATAATTCGGAATGCCCGAGGGTGGCCCTTCAAACGGCCACGGCTGCCTGATCCCCTCTCGTCCTTGCTCGAGATACTACTCTCCGGTCTGATATTGTGGACCGGCCCAAAGATGCGGCCACGAAATGCTACAACCGAGTGCCCCAGCGGCCGCCAGCGTTGAGCACGGACCCGGGTATATCCTCTCGAAGGCTCGACGTACATGGAAGTTGCTGCACGCTTGGGACGTGCAGCGAATATGCAGCCCAATGACATACATAAACCCCCAGTACTGGTGCACCGAGGCTTAACGCAGCCGTCCTAAGACGCTCCCTTAATATCTGGAAACCCTCTCCATCGGGTAACACCCAGGCTCCCGCAGGCTGTCACCTGAGCAGCAGAACAAGGTTTGCAATCCCTGCCCTGGACGATCCTATGGGTATCCGGTCCTGTCCAAGGACGATGACGTTCCGCAATCGCCAGATTATGGATTTTATCCGTGCGGCGTCTCCCCGATCCTGATGATACACGCACACAGCGCTGGCCGCCGAGGCCCCTCAGTCGAGCGGAAGGGGAAGAATTGCAGTTGGCACTCTACCGCCAGAAGAAAATCTGCACTTCGGTGCCGAGAGGCCACCCACCATCTTCCAACACACCACCCCCCTCCCCCCCCCACCTGGGACGATCAAACTTCCCGCGAAAGTGGCGTGCCACGTGAAGCTTTCAGTGAGCTCGCTCATCGGGTTCCTACGGTGTCTCACTTTGGAGAGCATGTCACCCAGGTTTCTTGCCCATCCCGGGGTGCCACAGCGTTACGCAGGCATTTATAAGATAGGCAGGACTCTGGGTGGGGGAGAGTGGGCGGTCGTTGGTTTAAAGAGGCGCCGACGGCCCAGGTAGGTTGAGGATCAGGGCAGCCCATCCTCTCACGCATTCTAACATTCGTCGCTGTGATCCTTGCGCTGGAGTCTCATTAACACATCGGCCTTATATCGCATCCGGGCTATCTCGACACACCTTGGCAGTTCCTCCCAGCCTCTGTGCCAACCCCCGACCACGCGCTATCCCTAGCACTTCCAGGTATGTTTCATACCATCTATATGTTTCATACCACCTAATAGAGGACGTCGTTAACGACGATGTAAATTGAAAGGCATCCCCACTAGACCTAGCCATGGTCCAACACTATACCCCAACCAACCCCGTGAGACAGGCAAAGCCGAAGCCGCAACCCGTCCCCGACCCCCCGACGCCGAACCCCCCTGAGCCGCCTTATTAAGTGCCCGACCTCTGGACAGGGCGGGCATGAGAAAAAGGTGCCGCGAATACTGGGTTCCTGGGGATGAGTGGCGGTCGACTTATAAACGCCCCTGATCGCCCCTGATCGGCAGCGGGCCGCCCCGCGAATGTATTAGCATGAAGGTGATGCCGGTTTTGCAAGTAATACTCGTCTAATAAGGTGAAACATTATGTTGAGACAGGAAGATGTTCGGGGATATCTGCGTCGTTGAAGGCGGAATGTTGTTGTTACTTGTTTGGGGAATGACGTGGGTGGGTTCGTTCAGGCGCCGAGCCAGATCGCTGTCCGTTGATGGTACTCTAGGTAGTGATGTGGGGAGATTGTATGAATACGCCGACGTTACTGGCTTTCCCTTGTTATTTCGAACTGGGTGGTTGATGAGATTATGAATGCTCTTACGGCTAGGCCGTGGTTGTTGGGGGGGCGTTTTCGTGTCATGTCGTTTCCATTGTCTTCTGGGGGTTTTCATCTTCTCCAAAATCCCATAGATATGTTGTTACTTTTCACCAGGTAACAGAAAGCGGAAATGAATGCGGGTTGCAGATTGTGGAGGTACCTTATTATACCAGAAACGGCGGGATATCATGCGCCTTCTTTCCTTAACTATCCGAATAACCAAAAATATGAGGGAACCTACCCCGTCGTTGATGTAGGGTTTTTGTATAGGGCTCCTTGTTATATACCGCCCACAAACAATTCGAGATATGAATCAAAAGAAACTTGATTCCCCGTTTTGTGTTGCGACAGAACTCGACTTCAGACGATCCGGGGATTCAAGGTGGCAAGAGATGCCCCACCATCAAGGTTCGTCGCCACCTAGGCTGGCAGTTAAGTACCTTAACTGACACACCACATCTACACGTGTGGTTAAGGTGCTAAAGGAACTATACAATCTATATTTGCCTACTACTACCTATCTGCGCCGAGATCGTGACAAGCCACGGTCAGGGAAGAGTTTACTGCTGGCTACCCGGTGGCCGGGTGTGGCATGTGGGATGAAGGTTGGGAAGGTTCATGGAGGGAGCGGTGATCCCCCCCGGGGTTCCTGGGGTTTCTGCGGGGCCATCTGCCCGCTGTCGTCAGTGGCTTGCGGGGTTCTTGGCAGTCAGACAGCCCCGGCAGAGGCGATCCAACACCAGAAGCCAGTGGCAGGGGAGCAAGCCAACGTCGTCGTCCTTTGACCCGAGCCGTCCATCCTCCCCCGAATCGAAGGGTGCATCATCGAACATCCCGTCTGCATCTCCGACCCCTCCGGGCGGTAACACAGATCAATCCAGCCGATCTAAAAAGGCGCACCGGTGGTCTGGGTGTCTGGGTTCAACTAGGTACTCTTTAAATAAGTTCTGCCAATGTCTTGAAATAAGCCGCCGTGGGTAGTAAAACTTTAGCATCCCATCGCCAGCCCCTCTTCGTCTCCAAGTCTCGCAGAAAGACTTCTTGCTAGAATTTGATCCTTACACAGTAAGTGGCCGCCCCACCTATCCGTTCGGCCGGGAGGCATTACTGCAGCGTCCCGCTTCGCATGCTTATCACCTTTGGCGCCGACCGCCTGACGTGCTTGGCTTCTTCACATGCTTCGACTCTCTCGCCTGCTTTCGTCTGTACATAGTGCCAGATCCGCCCAGCCCAATGGACCCCGATCGGGTTGTCCGGACTAATACAATATAGGGCTAACAAATCTGGTCAAGCATGCAAAACCTGTGAGGAGTGATATTTGTTGTTTTAACACGCAGCACTCTCGTGATTATCCGCAACCTTGGAAAGAGTGTATTGGAATACTTTCGTCACACTTGAAAATTACCACCCCACTCAACCCTGGGGTCCTTCCAGAATGGTCGTTGAGTGCGGAGCATTTTACAAATTTCCCCCGCCTGGAGAACATGGAGTTTCCCCATCTGCCACTGCCACCTAACCCAAGCCAACCGGCGCACATCCTCTTGTCCGAACAGCAACCCAGAACCCAGACTGGAGACGAGCAAACCCTGGTCGACCGGAACAGCGTACTGGAAGACGCCGCACCGCCAACTTTTTTAAACTCTTGAGTGGCTGCAGCCGGATCGCGGGCCGAGTAGCGCGCCATCGCCTGCACGCAGCTTTTTTGTCTTGGGTTGGTATTTGTTGGAAAGAACAGCGACGCCTGGTTGTTGCCCTCTTATCCTTGGGTGTGGGGGTTGCAACCACGTCATTTCTTGCGATACCCTGTCTGCCTGGCGGCCCTTCGCGATCTGTGACGCAGCGAGACACGAATCATCTGTACTAATACTGAGGGAGGGTAGGTACCTAGTTGAGAGGGCGTTAGCGGCAGTTCCGTTGTTCGTGTGCGAGCTTAGCCGCCGCGCCACCGGAGGGGCAGATGACCTTGCTGGCCTTGTGAATAGGATATCAGGCAACCGACCATCGAAATAAGTCTCAAGCGACGTCCAGAACGACTTCAGCATCGACCCTGTCCAATATTATCTCTTATTTCTTCTTTCAGCCTCCCGATACTGTCCCATCACGCCCAGCCACCAACACCAAGCAGCACCCGCAGGCATCCCACACCTACCTAGTTCGGACATGTTACGTGCTTGAGCACCAAGTTTGTTGGTCTCCATCTGTCACCCTCGCTAGTACGAAGTACGTTGCATCTCTGTTTTTCTCGTTTTTCCCGAGACGTAAAATGGCTCGGCAGATTCCACACGGCTGCATCGCATATTGAGCCTTCGGGGCTTGCGGAGGAGTTTCACATCACCAACCCACTGCACTGCGGCACTTGTGTCCAATCACCCTGTCTCTGCCCATGACTTCCCCACGGCCACATGCTTCGGTTTTTGGCCCTGCTCTGGTCTAGGCAGTCTCGCGGCTCCTCCTTGGCCTCCATCATCCCGGCCCCCTCCCCCTCTGTCACCCCCTGTCTGTTAGTATGTCCGTCCGTCCGTCCGCCCGCCTGCGCATGGCAGCATGCCCCCGGGAAGAGTCCCACATGCACATGGCAGACATTGAGGGCGGCCCACGCCATCCTGGCGGCTACCAGAACCCATTCCTCCTTCGTCAGTGTGGGCTTACCACTTTACCACTGGATGACGGTCCCACCTGTTCTACTTGTTGATGTTGCTCTTCTCCCGGTTCAGCACCCCCCGAGCTTCCCGTACCCACCGCTTTATATCCCGAGCCTAGTCCGGCCGAGTCCCGGTAGCTCCCTCCCATCTCCTGGACTCAAGTTCCCTTCGCCCCTTATTCTATACCTATGTGAATGCCGCTGCCGTGGCGTTTCAAGTGGAATGCCATCCTACTGCTTCCAAGACTGCCACTATTTCTACCGCACTGCCCTGCGCGGGCCTGAACATCAGCACCCACGTCTCGCCTCTCTACGCTTGATTCCATCCGACCCTGGCTGACGAGAATGCCTACACAAGTCCGCATCTTCACCTCACCAAGGTCCCTTGGTGAGACCCTCTCGACTTCCAACCAGTTATCCCCCGCCACCCCTCGAACAGTGCCCGAATTCCCCGACCTGCCAAAG
>NT_165980.1:3062659-3112470 GCF_000143365.1 Chaetomium globosum CBS 148.51
CCCACCCAAAGCCTACCACCGGCTCGGCCCCGAAGGCGCACCGACTACGCCATGTCAGAGGCCTATTACGACGACAAACCCAAGGGTGGCGTCACATACGCCCACCAGGATGACCTGCCGAAACTGCCCATCCCAGAGCTCGAGGTCAGCTGTGAGAAGTACCTAGCCGCCCTCAAGCCGCTTCAGTCGGCCAGGGAACACGCAGAGACAAAACATGCCGTGCAGGCCTTCCTCCGAAACGAGGGGCCAGAGCTGAACAACAAGCTCAAGCAGTATGCTGAAGCCAGGACGAGCTATATCGGACCAATTCTGTAAAGCCTTCTTTTCCCCCTCCCCACCCGTCCCCAATCCTGCCCGTCCGTGATGTCACTGACAGACTCCTATTTCAAGGGTATGATTCGTACCTGAACTATGACAACCCTGTCGTCCTCAATCTGAACCCCTTCTTCCTATTGGAGGATGACCCCACGCCAGCCCGGAACAACCAGGTGACCCGCGCTGGCTCGCTCGTGGTGTCGGCTTTGGAGTTTGTGAGGGCTGTACGCAAGGAAGAGCTGCCGCCCGACACCGTTAAGGGCACGCCGTTGTGCATGTACCAGTATTCACGTCTGTTTGGTACCGCCCGCGTTCCCACCGACGCCGGATGTCAGATAGAGCAAGACCCCGAGTCCAAGCACATCGTTGTCATGTGCCACGGCCAGTTCTACTGGTTCGATGTCCTGGACGACAACTCGGACCTCATCATGACGGAGCGGGACATCGTCATCAACTTGCAGACCATCATCGACGACGCCGCCCAGACGCCCATCCAGGATGCCGCCAAGGGGGCCTTGGGCGTGCTCAGCACCGAGAACCGGAAGGTGTGGTCGGGGCTGCGGGACGTCTTGATGCGGGAGCCGGGTTCCAACAACGCCGACTGCCTGAGCATTGTCGATACCGCCCTGTTTGTGGTTTGTCTCGACTACTCCGAGCCCGCCGATGCCGCCGCGCTCTGCCAGAACATGCTTTGCGGTACGAGTGAGATCGAAAAGGGCGTCCAAATTGGCACCTGCACCAACCGGTGGTATGACAAGCTGCAGATCATTGTCTGTAAGAACGGGAGTGCCGGCATCAACTTTGAGCACACCGGCGTGGACGGCCACACCGTGCTGCGTTTCGCTAGCGATCTGTACACCGATACCATCCTTCGCTTTGCGAGGACCATCAATGGCAAGGCCCCGACGTTGTGGGCGTCCACCAGCCCCGACCCATCCAAGCGCGACCCCGAAAGTTTCGGTGACGTCAACACGACGCCGCACAAGCTGGAGTGGGATATGCTCCCTGAACTCCGTATCGCCGTCCGGTTCGCCGAGACCCGGCTGGCGGATCTGATCGAACAGAACGAGTTCCAATGCCTCGACTTCGGTGCCTACGGTAAGAATTTCATCACCTCGATGGGTTTCTCGCCCGACGCCTTCGTTCAGATGGCCTTCCAGGCGGCCTACTACGGCCTCTACGGCCGTATCGAGTGCACCTACGAGCCGGCTATGACCAAGATGTACTTGCATGGGCGCACCGAAGCCATCCGAACCGTATCGGACGCATCCGTCAACTTTGTGCAGACCTTCTGGGCCGACAACCCGGCCGAGCAGAAGATCGAAGCCCTCCGCAAAGCCTGCACAGGGCCACGTCGCCAGGACGCGTGAGTGCGCGAAAGCTGAGGGCTTCGACCGTCACCTGTACGCCCTCCTCTCCCTCTGGCAGCGCACCGTCAACGAAGACATCGGCAGCTCCGTCTCCGGCAGCAACGGCTACTCCTCCCCCGTCGACGCCCTCTCCGACCACAGCGGCACCAGACCCCCCGCCCGTAACCCAGCTTACTTTCTTCGGCAACACCCCCCACCCTCTCCCCCCCCATCACACCAAACGGGCCATCACAACCCAATTCCGTGGTTCTACGTCCCAATCCCACCTCCGTGCTGGCTCTTTCCCCTATCTCCTGATAATCTGTTCCCGCGGCGACAGCATCCAATCGCACATCTCCCAACTCCAGCAGCACGTCCCCCGCCCCCTCACCACCTCCCCCTCCTCTTCGCCGACCCCGGCTGGGACAAGATCAACACCACCATCCTGTCCACCTCCAACTGCGGCAACCCGTCCCTGCGCCAGTTCGGCTTCGGCCCCGTCTCGGGCGACGGCTTCGGCATCGGCTACATCATCAAGGACGAAGGCATCTCCATCTGCGTGTCGTCGCGCCATCGCCAGACGAGGCGCTTTGTGGATACGCTCGAGAGTTATCTGTTGGAGATACGGCGGGTGTTGCGCATTTCGGCGCAGGGGAAGGCTGGTGCGGGCGGCGGCGTGTGGAATGGCTTGCTGGGGATGAGGGGGAGCAGGGCCAGGGAGGTGGAGGGGTTGCGGGCGGCGGGCAATGGGCATCATGGGCATGGTCATGGTCATGATAAGGGGGTGCATACGGGGAAGGGCGGGGTTAGTGGTGGGAATGGGGTGGGGAAGGCGGGTGTTGGGGGGCCGCAGAAGATGCGGGTGAGGGGGAGGTTGATTACCGGGGCCGAGGGCCTCAGGAAGGCGTCGTCGGATCTGAGTGCGGGGGTGAATGGGAGTGTGTCGTCGCCGACGGAGGAGAGCTTGGGTATGAGTGAGGATGATGAGTTGGGAGGGTGTAAGTGGTTTTTTTTTTTGGTTTAGTTTGTTTGTTGGGGGTTCTTTTTGGGTGTTCTGTTTGGGTGTTTCTCTTCCTTTCCCCCACCCCCCTTTTCCCCATTCCCCTTTCCTCTCTACTCGCCCGTTCCATCTTTCTCCTTCTCATTGTATTTCCCCTCTTAAATCAACCCCCCACAAACCTAGCGAGACGGGCCTTTCTTCAGGATGCTAACGAAGCAACAAACAGATGGCTTCTTTGACGCTGGCATGCTGCTGCAGGCACTCAAGGCGAGGGGCGAGAACTTTGATAGCGGCGAGAGCAAGCCGTCGGAACGGGCGGCCGTGCAGGCGCGGAGGCGGGATGTCGGCAAGAGAATTGAGGCTGATTGACTACTAAGGGGTTGATTACGGTTTGGCTAACGGGCTGAGCGGGGGAGCGGAGCGGTCTTGGGTACGAAGGAGATGGATACCTCGCGAAATGGTTTGATGTTGGGTTGATATGAGCTGATGAGACTGGGTTGTTGGTTATGGTTGGCGTTTCTAGTTAATAGGATACATGGTGTGTCAAATATCAGTTACGTATACCCGCGAATCCTAGAATCTGTAGCTTTGGTGTGCGAGGTTGAAGCGAGGCAGAACCATTGTTCGTATCCATGTTGAAGTATATACAAGAATCAATAAATCTAGCGTGCCCCAGTACAGGGCGTGTCCAAAAACAGGGCGTGTCTAAAACAGACGGGATCTCTCTCCACGACCACGCGGTCGGAACCACCCCTTCGAACTACTCCCCAGCCCAAAACAACCCATCCGTCCCTCATGAAAGGCAACCGCTTCTAAAAGAAAATGGTGATATGCCCACGTAGACACAATATGGGGTATAACACACTGATGCAATCCAAACCCTCCCTCCCTCCCTCCCTCTCATTACCTATTCCTACCCCTCCCCCCCACGTCAAGGTAACTCAACCGCCACCGTCTGCTGATGAGGATGCGGATGCTGATTCTCTCCAACAGCAGCTCTCTGCGCCTGTTGCTGTTGCAGTTGCTGTTGATACTGGCATCTGCGCCGGTCCCTGCACCTGCACCGTCCGCGCCGCCCCTCCCTGCACCTGCACAGCCTGCGCCACCATGGCCGACGCCGACGCCGGCCCGCCACCCACCGCCTTCCGCGGCACCACCATCCCGCTATTCCCGTTCCCGTTCCCACTACCACTCCTATTCACACCCGGGCCCGGGGCAGCATTCCCCGTCCCCGCCGCCGCTGCACCGGGCGGCCGATATGGCCGGTACCCCATCCCCGACGGCAAGCTCAACGGCACTCCGCTGACACCCCCACCACGAATGCTGCTTTGCTGCTCACCGGGCATGGGCCCCAGCGCCGACGCCGGGCTGACGGGGATGGTGCCGTTGTAGGTGGACACGGGGGTGGAGGTGGAGCGGCGGTCGGGAAGCTCGGCGGCTGCCCAGGCGCTGTCGCCTCCTTGGCCCGCTGCTGCTGCCGCCGCGGTAGTGGTCTTCGGACTGGCGCGGCGAGTTGTTGTAGTAGGACGGCGCGGGGAGCGGGGGTGGGGCGTGCGGCTGGTGGGCGTATTGCGGTTGCGGGCTGCCGCCGGGCGTGGTCATCGGGCTAGGTTGGTGGTCGGGGTAGGTGTTGTGGATGCTGTTGGCGTGGTGGTGGTAATCTTGGTGGTAGTTGTTGTTGGCGTGGTGGTCGGGGTAGTTGCTGGTGTGGTTGCTCGGGTGGTGATTGTGGTACGAGTTGAAGGAACCTGCTGCTGCTGCTGCGCCGGCGCCGGCGCCTACTGCGGCCGCGGCTACGGGGGCGCCGTACATGTGAGCCGGGGTGCTGGTGGAGGACGCGGCGTATCCGGACATGCGGGCGGATGCCGAGTCTTGCGCGTAGGGTGCCGCGGGCGGTTGAGTGTTGGGCAACGTCGGCTGGGCCATGAAGGGCTGGGGCGGCGGCAGTTCGGCCATTGCCGCGCTCTTTTTCTTGTGCTGGCGGAGGAAGATGGCGCCGAAGATGGCGAGGGCGATGAGAGCGATGCCACCCAGAACACCGCCCACGATGGCGCCGATGGGCGCCGAAGGGGCGTCCGAGGCCACGGGTTCCGTCGAAGCAGTGGTGGCGCTAGAGCGGTCTGAGTCGACCGTGGTTGCAGCCGTCGGGGGTGGGGTGGTGGAGGCGGGCTCTTCGGTCGTCGCTTCAGATGTCTCCGACGTTGTCTCGGACGTGGTCTCGGTTGATGATGACTCGGAAGTGAAGTCGACGATTTCTTGGTAGTGGTCGACGTCGACTTCTTAGTGGTCGAGGTGGTCTTGGGCTCGACGGTCGACATGCTCCTGGACTTGTCGCGGCTGTGAGTGGTCTCGGCCTCGAGGGCAGACGTCTGTTTCCTTGCGCTGCAGTAGTAGTCTGTGACACCTCCCCGGAACAACACCGTATTGCAGAATCTGGCCATGCCGGAGCTGGGTGGTGTTAGGGGCAAAACATGGTACGTGGACAGCAGTGGGTAGCAATTACCATTTCAGGGTCAAGGGATCAGCCTTGCAGTCCTTGTCGCAGTCGTCCATATCACTCCTTTCGATACACGATATCCGGAACGAGCAGTCTTTGCCTTTGCAGCACCCGGCAGCACCGGGAATCTTGCCGGATGACGGGATGAAAGCACACTGCATGTCATCGTCGAGGCAGGCATACGCGGATCCTGAGAGAGTTAGGACGCGTTCTGATGGCTTTAGGGACCGGGTCACTCACTTGAATTGCCATTGATGAAGCCGCAGGTATTATCAGGGGCTATGAGATAGCTCTCGGGCAGGCTTATCTGACGCTTGAAAAGTCCTTGGCCTTCTGGTGCTGGTGTCGGCCTTGGAGTCCAGCCGTTCTCGAGTGGGAGGGCTTGAAAAGGATCTGTTGGTTGCGGGAGAAACGCGAATGCCTGGACAGAGGCGCCGAGGAGGGCAGCCCCGTAGAGTAGTTGTAAGCTCATGGTTAGTGAGTGTACAGGTATGTGTGTATCCAAAAAAGAGTGTGGTGATATTTGACAAAATATCAATAAATGAACATCAAAAATGCTAAATGATGGTGTTGGACAACATGGACGTCGTGTCACGGCGACCCTCGAAATGGATGGAGCCGCAAAGGAAACAACAGGAAACAATGCACCCGAGGGGGCCGCAGAGGGCCTCCGAATGATAAAATTGATTCCCCAGGCCAGTGTCTGCATGCTTCTGCAACGCACGCTGAGAAGCTGATGCCGTCTTCCCGGCAAAAGTCTCTAGAAAGACAGGGGGATGATACGTTGGCTGCAGCCATGGCAAGCCAGCGCCAGCCCTAATTGGTGTTAAAGCACGCACATTTTCAGGGGTGCAGATGCGCAGCCGGGGTAGAACAGGGGTTCACTTTTGGTGAACTCGAGGAACCGACGAGGAACCGACGGGGGATGCAATCCTGGGCTGACCCGAGCGGTAAATTTCGACATGATAGGGCATTTCCGGGGATTTCCTAGTGAGGACCGTGCCCCCAGGTACTTCGCAGCTGCCCGTGCTGCCCCAGGACAGCTTGATGGGGCGAGGACGGCGAGGAAGGCGAGGAAGTCGACGAAAGTGCTGGGGCAGCTTCAAAAACTGGTGCCTGGGGCCCCTGCATCGATCAAGAGTTTAATTGCGTTGCTCCAAAAAGGAACTTCGGTCCCCCCCACAAGGCTAAAAATGGATCCTTTCCTTCCTCGGCATGCGCAGGAACCCGCACGGCACCAACGGCAACCCTGAACTTGCGTTTACCAGCTGCAGCTCAGCCCTTTGCAACCCAACGACAGCCCACTGTGAGGCTTCCGCAGTCACAACGGCGCCAAACATCGAAATCGCAAATTCAGGACATCAAACGGAAAATAAAAATAAAAGGCCACAACCCCCATCACACCCTGGTCCATGCATCTATCCCATGTCTTCCTTTGACCCATGACGGATCTGTTGCGCGTGCTCCCGCACTTCCCTGTCGGGCAGTTCGCGAGGCTGATTCCTGTGCTTGAGAAGCATGCTATCTCGACGAGCGACCTCTTGACCTTGGAGGCAGCTGATATCGGGAAGCGGACCCATCTTCCACTGCTTGATGTCAAGCGCTTGTGTGGTGCCGTGCTGGATGCCCTCCATGCAGATCTCGGCGTTGCAAATCCGGGTCCGGAAACACGTGTCCGGCAGCCGCCAGCCGAGTCCGGCGCTGAAGCGGGTCCCGAGCCGGATATCACGGGCCGGCCTGCTCCGGAACCAGATGCACAACATCCACCCGCTAGCGAACTGAGGAATACGGCAGCCTCCCTCTCTGCACAATGGCAGACTATCAGCACGCTCGATCCTGACTTGGACCGCGCCCTGGGCGGCGGTATCCCGGCCGGTTACGTGACCGAGGTCACCGGCGAGTCCGGCGCCGGCAAGACCCAGTTCCTGCTCTCCCTCCTCCTCGCAGCCCAACTCCCGCCACCCCATGGCCTCAGCCGCCCGGCGCTCTACATCAGCACCGAGGCTCCGCTGTCAACCCGGCGTCTCGCCCAGATGCTCACCGCTAACCCCCACTTCCAACGCTTACCCCCTTCGCAGCGGCCGTCCCTCGACAACATCATCAGCACCGTCACGCCCGACCTCGAAAGCCAAGACCACATTTTGAACTTCCAAGTGCCCGTCGAAGTCGAACGGCGCGGCATCGGCCTCATCGTCCTCGACTCGGTAGCCGCCAACTACCGCGCCGAGTTTGAGCGCTCGGCTACTTCGTCGGGGGCCAAGCATGGCTCCAACATGGGTGCCCGCACCACCGAACTCGTCAAGCTAGGCATGCACCTGCGCGATCTGGCACAGCGGCACAGCCTCGCCGTGGTGGTTTCCAACCAGGTGGCAGACCCGGTTCGGCGGGGGTTATGCTAACTCCAGAACCCCCGCCTCCTCCCTCCACCAGCACAAGCACCAGCATTCGCACCCCAACCCCAGGACTCCGCCAAACCCAAGAATCCCCCCTCGCCACCCGCAGCCGGCCCCCTCCCCCAAACACCCACCACACCACCGACCTCCTCGAACCACCCTCCTCCATCCCCCTCCCGTCCAGTCACCCCCAACAAACCCAACCACCACTACCAACCCCCTCCACAAACCCCCACTTCCCGCAACCCCAACCCCAACAAACCCCACCAACCCACCCCGCCCTCCTCCTCGACCACCAACAACGCTGGTTCACCGGCTGGGGCGACGATCTCCTCGTCCAGCACGCGCTCAAGACCCCCGCGCTGGGGCTGGTGTGGACGACGCAGGTGGCGGCGCGCATCGCGCTGTCGCGGCGGCCGGCCCCGCGTCGGCTGCGAGGTGTGGGGGTGTCGGGTTGGGAGCGGCGGATGAAGGTTGTTTTTGCGGCGCATGCGGGGGAGAGCGGGCCCGGGGTGAGCGGGGCGGTGGGGTTTGAGGTGTGGATGGGCGGGTTGAGGGCTGTTGGAAGAGGAGGGGCTGTTGGGGCTGGTGGGGGAGGGAGTGGTGGTGATGAGGTGGGTGGAGAGGGTGAGCGTGGGGGTGAGGGTGAAGGAGAAGGAGAAGGTGGTGAGGAGGGTGGGTAAGGGGTAAGATCTTGGGAAGAGGGGGGGGATATAGCATGGGAGAATGTGAGAAAATGGATTGTGGTTGGGGTTCGTGTCCCCAGTCATGGGAAGTCAAGGGGAGGGCGGAAACAGAGAGTGGATGTTACGAGGTATCAGTGTAAAAGGGGTATGATATTGTTGGGCAAGACGGCAATATTGGTTATCCGGGAACTATTGGGTTTACGATTAACTTCTGGAGATATAGAAATGAAGTCAATTTTCCTAAAGACACTGTGCCATACTTGACAGCAGTTGAACGCCGCCGCCAGTACAGTATCACAGACGATAAACAATCTAAAAACGGACAACCTTTGCAGCTTATTTTCCATTCTTGACCGACATTCCCCGTCTAACTAACTCCTTGATTTTCAAGCGCTATGCTAAACAAACCAGAGAGAGCCACGCCCAAACATCATGCATTAAACAAAAAATGATTCCCTTCCCCAGCGCCAGCCTCATGCACCCTTCACCTTGGATGAGGGAACTTATCCTCTAGCTGCATCCTCACACCCACATTCATACTGATGAGCTCCTGCACCAGCAGCTTCGCCGCGTACGGCATCGTCATCTGCGTGACCTGGCTCGTGCTCCCACACGTCTGGCAGAACCCCTTGTACCCCAGTAGACCGCATAGCTCGCAGATGTCGACCTGCGTGCCGTCGGAGCTGATCATAAGTCGCTCCAGCAGCAGCTGCGACGCACCGTAGGCAATGAGGCAATCTCTCTCCATTTCTCCCAACCGCAGCCCACCGTCTCGCGACCGACCCTCGGTCGGTTGCCTCGTGAGGATAGCCCGGGGCCCGCGCGACCGCGAGTGCATCTTGTCCTGCACCATGTGCTTCAGGCGCTGATAGTAGATGGGCCCGTTGAACAGGTATGCCTCGTGTGGCTCTCCGGTGATACCTGAGGTAAAATAGTCCTTCCCTTCCCATGAAAACCCGTGCTCGACCAGAACCTTGCCCATCTCCTCAACGGGATGTGAGCGGAACGCGTCACCGAAGCCGTAGTCGCGCTCGCCGGCGACGACGGAGGCTTTCCCAGTCAGGCACTCGAAAAGCTTGCCGACCGTCATGCGAGACGGGAAACCGTGGGGGTTCATGATAATGTCCGGGACGAGGCCGGAGTCGGAGAAGGGCATATCTTCCTGGTCGGCAATAATGCCGACGACACCCTTTTGGCCGTGACGAGATGAGAACTTGTCGCCGAGCTCCGGCCGGCGGGTCTGGCGGGTTTGAACCTTGACGATGCTCGTGTTCTTTTCCGTATTCGAGATCATCACCTTGTCGATGTACGCCGGGTCGGCAATGCGGTAGTTGGTGGCGGCCGGGCGGAAGTCGTCGGACCCACGGTCGCTACCAATCCCAGTCGAGGTCTGGTCGATCGGCGTCTCCTTCATGATCATGGTCTCGCCCGAGTGCACCCGGTAGCCCACGACAGCAAGCCCGTCCTTATCTAGGCAGGCGTGCTTGGCGATGGTATTGCCCGCTTCGTCTTTCTGGATGCCTCCCAGCCTGTCTTTCCGCCCGTTCGGGTACTGTTGCAGCTCGGCCGTGTACTTGCGGAACACCTGGCAGCGCCCGAAACCGCGGTCGCACGACGCCTTGTTTAGCACGAGGGCGTCTTCGATATCGTAGCCCGAGTACGACATGACGACGACAGTGGCGTTCTGTCCGGCCGGGAGCTTGTCGTAATGAATAAGCTGGATCGTTTTGGTGATGACCATGGGGCGCTGGGGGTAGACGAGCGTGTAGAGAAGGGTATCGATGCGGTTGAACTGATTATATGCGATGGCTCCTATGGCTTGCTTACCCATAGCGCATTGGTAGGTGTTACGCGGGGACTGGTTATGGTGGGGGAATGGGATAAGGCCGGCGACCGCTCCGAGGATGGTGAAGGGCTCAATCTCCATGTGGGTCGTCGAATGGTTGACATCGTCCTCCCTGATGGCAATCAATGCGTCGTTCTCCTCGTTGACATCGAGATATTCAATGACACTGCGTTTCAGAAAGTCGTCAAACGTTGCTTTCCCCAACTGCAACAGCCTCAAGTGCTCCTTCTTGAGCTTCGGCTTCCCGTCCTTGACGATGATGTAGGGCCGGCAGATGCGCCCTTCGTCGGTGGCGATGTGGATTGCCGAGAAATGTTCGTTTATGTGAATTCCGATAAAAGGAGAGATGTGGCCGCGGCGACGCGTCGTCTTGAACCGCGATGCGAACTCTTTCGGATGTTTAGTGATAGCGAATGGTGTGCCGTTGAGGTGGATCATATAAGAGCCCCGTTTGTGCATCTCAGAGCCTGTGTACATTCGGATAGGCTCGACGCCGGGGATCAGACCGAATATCCAGTTCTTGACCGGCTCCTCCTCAGCATTGGTGGTAATATGCGTCATGAGCGCTAGATTCTTGACCAGGCCGCAGGCTTCACCTTCTGGAGTGTCGGACGGGCAAAGCATACCCCACTGTGACGGTTGGAGGGCTCGAGGACCGCTCACTTTCCTCGTCTTCTCGAACTGACTGCTGATACGTGTCATCATTCCCAGAGCGGCGATGTAGCTTAACCTGCTCAGGACGTGCGTGACTCCCGCGCGGTTCATATTAAACCGCTTGACATTCCAGTTGCCGCTTTGGATGGCCCGGTTCAACCCTTGCGTGATGTATTGGCCCTGACTGCTGATGGGGCCTACCGGGTCGTAGGCGGAGGTCCGATTGGGTTTCTTGAAGAAGTACTCCATGTTTCCCTTCAACCCACCGACAAACATCTTAAACATGTCTTCAAAGAGCAGAGATAGTAGCTGCCCGGCCAACTCCAACCGCTTGTTGCCGACGAAGTCGCGGTCGTCGACGAGTCTAGGGTTGTGAGCCGCCATCAGGACACGGCGGACCATCATGGAGATATATATTGATTTCGGGTAGAAGTCGAGATCTTTGATGGTAACGTGGGCAATGATGATGTTTGCCAACGCATCCAACCCTTCCTCGACCGGGCTTCGGCGCGGTGCGGCCATTGATCGCCCCTTCTTGGGCCCTCCCATCTTAACCCTAGAGCCCACGTATTCTAGGGCCTGTTGTTGCGTGAACACACCGGCCTTAGCTGCCTCTTCAAAGTTGATGAGGAAATCGTCCTGGTATCGCGCATCTCCCCCCGCCACAACCTCCATGATTTCGTAGTCCGAGAGCCCGCCGAGAGCCTTGAGAACGATGACGATGGGAATCGGCTCTACGAGGACGTTGTGGTTGAGCACTATGCGATCTTTCTTAAGAATGACATAAGTCTTAGACTTGCGCTCGTGGGTTGAACTTGTGACCGAGGCCGAGACGCCGCCTGTTTTCTCGTCGGCTTCGACAATGACACGGTTCTTGCTGAGTTGTTCCTGGATGAGGATGACTTTCTCGGTTCCGTTGATGATGAAGTAACCGCCGGGGTCAAGAGGGCATTCGTTCATGATTTCCATTTGCGCGTTGTTCGCACCGCTGAGGCAGCACTTTGCGCTCTTGAGCATGACGGGTATCCGGCAGAGTGGGATATCTTTCCGGACAATCCTCTTTCGATCGCGCGAGTATGTGATATCCACAACGACGGGTGCGGCGTATGTCATGTCCCGGAGGCGGCACTCCATGGGGGTGACCTCATCGCGGGCCTTGAAATCGGTGTAGTCATTGCGGGTGGGGGTACCGACGCGGATGTCGGTGAACTCGAGCCAGAAGTCCTTCTCTTGGTCGCTGCGGATAGAACGGTTGGCCTTGACAATGTCTTTTATCTCCTGCTCGACAAAAAAGTTGTAAGAGTCGATGTGCTGCTTGACAAGACCTGCGATCCAAAGTTAGCAACACGCGCTCGAAGAATTCGGCAAATCTCGTCAACCTCCCAACAGCTTCCAATGCGGCGCTGACTCACCTTTGACTTTGAGAAATGCTGGTAATAACTGGTATTTATCTTCCCTGGTTGATATAGGATCTGTAAGACTCTTTCCGTTGTAGAAGGGCTCTAATAAGGCCTCGAAGCCGTCGTCAATGGTACCCATCTTGGCTGGTTGTTTGGTGGTGGTGAGGAAGCGCTCGGCTGGGGCTGCAGGCCAAACAACTATTTTTTGCCCCGCGATGGCACTTGACCTTATCGGGCGATAAGCCCCAACAACGACGGTTGGGGACGGCAGGTTGGCCCACCTCCCCACCATGGAGTTCGCACCGCAACCAGAGCCCAGAACCGCTCACAGTGTGAGGAATAAAGAGCTGATATTTTGGCATGTTTTATTGAGGCAAGGCAAGGTCCTTCTGGGAATGGAAATGCTCCTGTACCTATTTCATCATCCTAGAGAGGTACATGTGTTTTAGCAAGCAGAATTTTAAAAGATAAATTCTAGTCCCTGTGTCTGTTGATGTTTGACAGGGAGTTCCTGCGTTTTTGACTTGGACAACAATCCTCCGGCCGATACTTCGTGCTTTAAAAAGACGTGGAAGTACACAGTACATGTACCTACCTGCCTTACATACCAAAACCATCCAGCAATGGAGATCACGCAAAAGAAGCTGGGTAAAGCGGTTTCCATTCATGCAGTCGATTGGACCTTTAGTCGACATCTCACATAGGTATGGGGTCCGGCATTTTCTGCCCATGGGGTGCTCAACATTGGATCGTATTGTCCAGCGAGCCAGCTTGGTGGTGGCAGGCTTGAAGCTCCGAAAAGAGAAGGCAGCTCTGGGTATGTACCTAGGTACCTAATGACCCCGCCTTGAGTCGACCCCTCATCCCGCGTTCTCGTGTCAAAGCACGAAATGAAGCGGAATTTGAATCATCTACCCTCTTTTGTTTCATAAACAAATACATTGAGTTGATTCCGATTCCTTGTACCATGGTGTATTCGGCTAGGGAGCTTTAAGCTGGCCACAAACAATCAAACTCCAGTGTAACGATTCCCAGTGCGCTAGTCTCCAAAGGCGAGGCTTTCCACCACCTGTTCATGTATGTATTGCCGATAACCGGGTTTCCTTCCCGTGAATAAAACGCCCCTGGCTGCAGATTTAACGAGTCCCGAGGTAGTGGGCTTGCGCCCGTGGAATTGGGCTCACCGGCCCTTACACAGCTGCTGCTGCACGCTGCAGGGTGCTGCCAGAGTGTGGGTGGGGTTAAAGAATGAGGCTGACCGTTGGGTAAGGTGAGGTGGTTGGCTGAGTGGATGACTAGGTTCCGCTCTAGCCGCTGTTCTTTGTGTGTGTGTTCAATCAACAGAGTGCTAATTCCAACGGACAGAAGTGGTCTTGTCTGTTCTTGAGCCGCCCAAGGGATGGGTCCAAGAAGATGCGAGCTGAGTTAGCCTGAGGCGGTTACCTTTTTCTCTCTTGATAACTACCCAATGATTAAACTGAGACCATCGTTATTAACTCTCCAGGATTGGAGGGGAGAAAGCAGGTTGTCCTCCCGCATCACATGTCTGTGGCTCAAACCGCATCCGTCAGTAGAATAAAGAAAGGCCTAACTATCGGAGGTGCGAAGCACTGGCAAACTGGCTTGTAGTTCCATGGCCGCATTGTCTTTACCGCTAATCCCAAACAGCAACCCTCCTGTACCTGACAACTCAACACTTCACCTCGACTGAGCGGGCACACGATGGGAACCGGAACCGGGAACTTGGAACCGCGCCTGGAGCCGGCCGTAGAGGAATCCTTTGATGGAGCTAAAGACCGGGCGGCCCCCGGCCAGAAGAGCGAAGGTGCAGGTCATCCGCTGCTGGAAGAGAAGGGACCTGAAACCGGAGCCGCGACGAAGAGGGTCCCTTTAGCACTCCCGAGGGTTCCAAGCTTGGGCCTACCCCAAACTATCACGACAGGGCACGGGATGCTGATTCCCCAGCACCTCGAGGTCCTTGGAGTTGGGGGCAGCAGCTACGTCTACAAGTGCCACGGAGACCTTGCCTATAAAGTAAATGTCACCGAGCGCGAGGTTGACCTGATGACGGCGGCGGGCGATTGCGCCATCACTCCCCTCTGCCATGTCTTGGCCAAAATAGACGGCGCATGGTGGCGGCGGGGACTGATCATGGAGCTCGCCACGCCCTTTGATTTCAAGCTCGTGCCGGCCAAAGAGCGCATGGCCGTCAAGGACGAGATGGTTGGCCTTGTCGAGCGCCTTCACAGTAGCGGAATCGGCATCGCCAACGGCGACATCAAGCCCGACAACTTCCTGCGGTGCCGCGGCGGCAAGCTCCGCCTGTGTGACTTCGACTCAGCCCGGCTGCTGACCGACGATGAGGTCGAGGACTGGGAGGGTGGCGTCAGCGACCGATATTTGGCCCCGAGCCGCCGCTATCCGGAAACTCATGGCCCCCCCACGGTCGTTGACGACAACTATGCCCTGGCCATCTCCGTGTGGGAACTCTTCACGGGGAAGGACGCATTAATTGACGAGGATATGGAGGATGCGCTGATGGAAGGCAAGACAGTCGATCTGGACGAGTTAGAGGACGAGGATGTCCGGACCTTTGTGTGGAAACGACTGCGAGACGGCGGCGCGAAGGTCCCAGATCCCGTTCCTGCATGGGATGGTGGCGGGAAATAGCAAGCAAATCTACACATATAGCAGCATGCGAACGTTCGGGCCCCGACAACACCAAGGTAGGCGACCGGGAGGAGGGAGGGTTAGCGCTAAAGAGACCAACGGAGGAAAGTCACTCACCGTCCTAGCACACAGCCTCTATAACGACCTAGTTAGATTACTTACGTATATATCACGAACACAAAACCGTATCCATAGTCCCTCTAGGTGCTCGTGTGCGTCGCATCCATGGTCGCTACCGATGCGCCTCATGAATCCAGGATGCACCCTACAATCAGGATGCGTTCCACATTGACTCAATCGGACACGATGCAGGGCGATTCGACTCCTTCCTCCACTTACATAGAGTTCAGTGACACTCGCGGGTTATTTGGGAGAGCAATGGTCTCGAGTTGACTCAAGATAGACGCCAATTCAGTAACTCCCTGGTAAGGTATTGGTGGCATTGTTCGCGGAGGTTGATGAGCCTTGGTCGGGGATGAGCCCGGTAGGAGAATCCATTGGTTAGTTCGACTGGTACGTTTTGCATGTGTTGTTGTTTTTGTGTAGCCGGCAATCGCCTCCAGACCCCATCTATGAGGGTATCAAGTGCCATAAGCTCAAACAGGCTAGGTACGTACCCCAGGTCGGCCGAGCATTGGGGCGGGTCGGCTAAGTCAGCACCTGGGGTCTGTCAAGTGCCAGGCGAGATAGCTATTGCTGTCGTCAACCTCGGATGCTGTCAACCACAGAATGAGTTTTGTAGGGTCACAGCATTGGCCGGAAATGATGGTTGAGCTCTCATCAGACCCCCACTCCCTTTCCTGAGTCAAATCGTTGAGAATCCCTCGAGTCTCTCGGAAAAGGACTTGTGGAATCAGCCGCCAATAACCTCAAGGTTGTACCGAGATCGACGGGGTCGGCTGTGATACCCTCCGTGCGTTTCGTCGGGCAGAGAGGTGGGGCAGCACAGATCTGTCGCAGAACCGGGTCTTCGCATTGGCTATCGTGCCTTTCGTGGGAAGCGCGCTTGCCTTTCAGCAATTGACCCCTCCCCGAGTTCGGGGATGCGTCGACTTCAACCAGTCAACACAGAACGCTGTTGTGTGGATGTTGAGAAAAGGGGCTGGGAGGCTGGGTGCTCGACATGTGCGGGCAGGGATGGGAGCTCCACACGAGGACCCCTGGTTGTAACGTTTGAAAGAGGGGTTGCGGCCCGTTGGCGGCGGGGGAAGCGAGGATGACGAGCAGAGGATATCTCAAGAGAGAGCCCCCAACTGTTTGTTTGCTGGCTCTGGAGGGAGCGCACAGTGACGAGCAGGGTGGGCGCAGCCTCCCCGAGATCGCCTTGTGGTCAACAACTGGTCTCTTAAAACACTCGGTCGGGGCTCAACTAGTCGGGCCGTGCTCACGTCGATCCGGAGGCATGTGCTGTTCATGTTTGATAGTCATATTCCCGTTGAGTCGGTTTCGTAGCGAACACTGCGTGAAGTCACAAATCCGGTTAAATACAACACCCAGCTCCTTCGGCACGGGGGCGCCGTTACTGGGTCTTCGAGTTTGGGGTTATCTTCAATGTTTTTCCCAATGCTTTGAGATGAGGGGACAACATCCCGCGACGTTGCCACCCTGTAGTTGCATCAAACATGGTGAACTCGCAGTGGGGTGGCCATGAATTGCCATGCTCCATGGCACCTTGTTGAAGGATGCGGAACACAAATGTCAGATGCGCCGGCAAGCGGCGGGATCAGGGAGACCCCGACTTGTCAGATTGGTGAGCCAAGCCGAGACGGAACGTCCATGTCGGTGGAGCCTCTTCCTCTTCCACGCTGGCTTCAACTTCCGAGCAGACGGACCCCTCCTCCGACCAACTCGTTCTCGTTGGTACATCATTCTTGCTCCAAATTATGCTCTCTCTCGCCTGTCAGTCAAGATTTATTAGCTGATCTCCACACGTAAGGGAGTGGGGAGAGGGCTAGAGGGAAGCGTCCCTCATCGATCGAGGGATTCTGTCGAACCCGGCCCCGGGGCAGCGCAGCGCAACCCCCTATCTGGGACGTCCAAACTCGGTACTGTGCATCTTGCTGCCGCCAGCGGCAAACCACGAAAGGCTGCCAGTCACAACGCAACATCCCACATAAATTGCCATGCACGCGCATGGGCCGGGTCCGGACCTGGGGAAACACCTGCCTGTCTTATACCCGCCAGCTCGTCGAAGGTGAGGTGAGACGGTGGGGGAACGGGCTGCAACCCACGAGTCGGTGTCACAGTTGCTTGGAACCGGGCTTGACTTGCCTGCTACCGTCCTGCCATGCTGCCACTCACCCGCCCCATTGTGGCCATGCCCGTACACCGCTGGTTCCCCGGGTCACCTGTTTGTAGATATTTCAGGGCGGCGATATTATCCCGTCAGCGCGTATAACACTCGAGAGGCGGCTTAATCGCTGTTTATGTTCCATATGGACGGCGAGAAAGAATGGCGACAGCTGAGACCTCGTGAAGAATGCCAATGTCATGTCAATTGACATGCCGAGCATGGAAGCACCCCCGCGTTACCTACTATGTGCTTAGTCGGAATGCATGAAGGGAAGGGAACCTCCGGTTCGTGTGCTGGGCCTGCATGTTCCTGTTCTGATCAGCGCGGGCGACATCGCCTCTTTATAGCTGGAGGCGAATGCACATACGAATTGGCTCAATACCCCGGTAGGGCAGAAAATCCGGGGTTGCCGGGCTTGGGCAGCAAAAGGCAAGCAGCCGCTGTCGTCGACCATGCAACCCTCTCGTCGCGCCGTCTCGCCTGCGCAGTCGGTTGCTCTTTCTCATCTGTCATCTGTGGCCTATCCCGCAACATCCTCGAGTCTCCTCCCCCACCTCTCTTCCTTTTCCTTTTTTGTCGGCGAGCCGCTGGAGGCGGGGCGCCTCGAGGCTCTCGGCCCCATTCTGCATCCTAGAAAGCACTTCGTACAAGTCCGGACTTGCATGGCGGGCCACCTATCCAGGCCCAGGTTTTTTGATTTGGAGTGCGTAAAGCCCACCTGACAGGTGTTAAGCACAGGCGCAGGAACAGGGCGAAGACCCACAGCACCTGGCAGCCCAATTGAGATGGAAGTGTGGGGGGATGATGGACGGATGTTTTAGCGCAGACGAGCTTGGGCCCTCCGCCCCAACCTGACTTAACCCTGAGTACCACCTACCTAGGCCGCTAAGCGTGCCAGGGCCAGTGACTCGGGCTGGCTTGGTTGCTCCAGGTTCTGCGCTGCCAATGGTCCGTCCTCTAGCGCCTGCAGGTAGGCTGTTCCATAAACCGAACCTCCACCCAAGGCACGCGGCGCTTTCGACCTGCCTTCTCTCCATCCCACGCTCTTTTGTATTACTGCTTCGATCCCCTTTACTGTTGCGCCTGGTCTCCAGGACGTAGCGTGTGCCAACAGACTTTGTTTCTCTAGGTCAGTGCATGTCTCCTTTACGTTCTGCTTGCATGCCGCACTTGCAGAGCTTTTCGAACTCCGAGTCCGTCGCGAAAGAGTGAGGCGTGAAACGTGAAGCGGGAACCGCAAGAGGGGGGCACAGGTAGTCGATGGCTGGGAGGCGCCATGGCGACTCGGCACAGCAACCACCGCCAAACACGGAGAGCTTCGAAGGAGGATGGACAATCGAGAGACTCCGAGGTCTTCGTCGCGCTCCCTGTCCATGCCTTGCCTTGCTTGCCTCTCCCAGCTCTCCTTTGGTCAGCTACTGCGACGGGCTGAGGGGCCCGGGGGGCGTGCCCGCAAATCGACTCCAGCGTCGGACTCCTCCACCGTCCAAGTCAGACTGCTGACCGCAAATCCTTTCCAGACTTATAGGGAAGATAACCGCCGTCCAATTCGCGCTCCCCGTGTACGAAGATTGCTGTGTAATAGCTGAGGGTAGCCCGGGATGGACGACTTTTTCCGAAACCAGCAGAGTCCCCGCGCCGACTCCCAAGTAACCGGCAGCGGCGCCTTCGTTTCGCCGCCACGCAACGGCAGCGGGCCTCTACTGCCGCGCCGGTTCACCACTGACTCCGGTCGTGTACCAACATTGTCAACAATTACCACTATTCCCCGCGTCGCCCCCGAACCGCAAGACTTCGGTTCGACCACGGTACGTTTTGGGAAATTCGGGGATAGATGCGGTTGAGGACTTGGCCGCTTGCTGTTGTTGCTGCTGTTGCTACTGCCACTGCCGCTGCCGCTGCCGCTACTTCCACTGCTCCTGGTGCTGCCGGTTGCAGATTTATGACATTGGGCTGACAAGGTTTGCGGTAGGCTATGCACAAAGTACAATTGGTAGGTGCCTTCTTTTACTCCACGATGCTTGGCCTGGAATTTTTCCTGGGCGCGTGGAGACCGTTACCAGGAGCACACGGGGGATCGTCTTGCTTCGGAAGGCGGTCGTAGCCGCGAGCCATGTGCATATCCCTAAGAACAGTTAGCTAACGTTGCCCGCAGCTAGAAAAAAAGAGGTTAGATTACGAGCGGCTTCGGGAGCACAGGCGGCGCTTCGAGGCTGAGATCCACAAACTGGACGCCCAACAGCGGCTAGAGGAGAGGGAGCTTCATAAGATGCAAGAGGACTTGGCTACTCGCTATGGAGGGCATCAGTCAGAGCCGACAACGCCCCCGGAGTACCGCGAAACCAGCGGTTTCCCTTCAATCTTCTCCAGGCCGAATCGCTATTCCACTTCGAGTCTTGCATCCCCGCCAGGTATCTTCAACCGCCCAGGTCGGTCCGGCTCACTCCTCACCTCGCCGCTTTCCGGCACTCTGCCGTCCCGATTCCCCTTTGACGACCCCTCCCACTCAGTGCCGAGCTCAAGAAGGAACAGTGATGAGGACGAGAAAGAGGAGGCTGTTCGTCAGGATCCCACAAGCCATCGTTCAACCAACGCGTAAGTAGCCTTGTTCCTTCCATTGTTCGCAGACCGTGGAACGCTGCTCCGCTCAGCTGGTTGCGAGCAACAGCATGCGTCAGCTGCCCCCTTTTATTCTTTCATGAGATTCTATCAAGCCCTTTCCCCCTCCTCGGGACCGGGCAGGTATTGTTGGGGATCCACGGCCCATTTCATCCCAATTTATTTGAATTGGGTAGGCTTGCAAAATAGGGCAGCCGGGACTGGCAACCTTTATTCATACCAACCCTTTCTCTGCTTTCCTATCGTTACTCATCGCACCATCACCGGCCCGTTTACCCGCCATTCAACGGCAGGTAGGAGAATAGCATTGCGCAGTTTCCTGCGCCCTCTCCCCGGAAGGGTGACCATCACGGCCGTTCCCATTTTCCTTTGCCTTCTTTGAGAACTACAAATATTTATTTATACCCCTCCCCTCATCTTCACTCATCCCCATACCCGCTCCCAGCCCTCGACTCTTTCTTTCCCGCGCCTTCCTCTTCTTCCACAGCGCCTGCAAGCCAAAGGCATCTTCATCAAGTGATACGGTTACACGCGTTGAGGCTTTCCCCCAACTCCAACCACTGACGCCCCCATCGTCTTTGGTTTCGCACACAACAGTAATATTCTCTCGCGGCAAGGCCGACCATCGAGGCGAACTCGGTCACTAACAAAACATCATTTATAGACTCAACCGATATTCCATGCCCGTCACCCGGTCCCGGACGTACTTGACCGATATTGGCCTTGAAGACAGCAACAACACGACCGGTTTTCTGTTTGGAGACGAGGACTCGACCCCCGCAGAGGCTAGAACCACTCCCACGGCCCAGGTTGGCAATTCGGACTCGTTCCCATCCTTATTCCGGCAGCAAGCATATCCAAGCATGGTGAGTTTACATCCTCCTTTTGGTTACAGTCCAGCGATCTGTTTGGCGCTCCCTCCCCATTCTTTGCCCTCCCTTTTTCATTTCCGTTATTTTAAAAAGTTTCCTGTTTCTGCCATTTCTGTGCAAGTTCCAGAAACTTGGGGCTTTTTGCACCCGAATTTCTGTTCTAGCAGATTGGCGTTGCAGTTTAACTTTTTAGTCCCATATCCCCCATCCCCGGAAACAGTTGCCTTCCCCACGACTCAGCACTTGCCATTCAACATTTTCAACTCGCATTGTTCTTCCTCTCTCAATTAAACATTTGCGGATTGCATTGTTGTATCTGCTTTTCCGCACCACACCGGTTTTGCTTCTCGCTTTTCGCACCCAAATTTGCAAATTTTTTACATCTTGGCTTTTCCCGCCAAAATCTTCATTGTCATCAGCTCGCCGTATCTCATACCTTTTTGGTTTTTGATCGGCTTGTTAACATTTTACTTTCTCACAAAGACTTCTTCTGCTTCTTCCGCTGCCCCCGACCTCACCCTCTCTCAAACCTCTGGGCCTGAACATCATCCTTCAAACGGCTGGAGCAGCATTAACAAGCATCGCCACCAGCAGAATATGTCCACCATGGGCCCCACCACCCAGCACAACGGTGGTGCCTCGCTCGGTTCGCCGTCCGAGACCGGCACCATCGGCAACACCCGCCCGGCCAATGTCCGGCACTCGATCGACGGCATGAAGCTCTTCCCGGAGACTACGACTACGGCAATGGATGCACCGGCTACCTCGGTTGTCTCGGCTCCCAATGCCCACATCATGGCTTCCCCTCCGAAGCTGCACCAGTCCTATTCGGCCAACGACGTGCCGACTGTTAAGCCCAACAGCACTGCTGGTCTGGGTGTTAACGCGAACAACCACGCCCAGCAGCATTTCCACAACCACAATGCCAGCATCGGCCGTATCCCCCACGGCGCTATGGCCGGTCGTCATAACCGCGAGCTCTCGTCGGACGCCTCCGCGGCTAATGGCCGTGAGTCTTCCAGCTACCCCTCCATCACGTCGACACTGCACGCCAACGCGGCACCGTTCGGCCCCACTCCCGCCCAGTCTCAGCACTCTTCTTCTGCCGTGGCGCCGGCAGTGACCGCGCCCGGCCCCGGGATGCCGTACCAGTACTTCCCTCCGAACACCGGCTACAATGCCATGACCGGTCCCACACCCGCTGGCTACAACTCCCTCCCAATGCTCATGCAGAACATGGCAGTTGCCAACGGCAATCCTCCGGCCATGTATTCGCAGCAGAACTTTACCGGCTATAACCCGCTTTACAACCAGGCGCCGGCTCCTCGCCCGCACCAGGACAGCCAAGCACGCGTCATTCAGAGCCGCCGCCAGATGGACAGCGAAGGTAAGCCCCGCCTCCCAGATCTCACGTCGCCCGTCCGCATATCCCATAGTACTTACTAACGTTCTTTTCAAATAGCCATGGCCCGGTTTAACAATCTGCCGCTTGAACAGGTCGGCGGCACCATCTACTCTCTCTGCAAGGACCAGCACGGTTGCCGCTACCTGCAGAAGCAGCTGGAGAATCGCATCCCAGACCAGATTCACATGATCTGGCTTGAGACCAACCAACACGTGGTGGAGCTGATGACCGACCCCTTCGGCAACTACCTCTGCCAGAAGTTGCTCGAGTATTGCAACGATGACGAGCGCACTGTCCTGGTCCAGAACTCCACGTCGAACATGGTGACGATCGCCCTGAACCAGCATGGTACTCGAGCCCTCCAGAAGATGATCGAGCATGTGACCACGCAGGTTCAAATCAACCTGATCGTTGAGGCCCTCCGCAACCAGGTCGTCGAGCTCATCCAGGATCTCAACGGCAACCACGTCATTCAGAAGTGCCTGAACAAACTAAGCGCTGCCGACGCTTCTTTTATTTTTGACGCTGTTGGCAAGCACTGCGTCGAGGTTGGCACTCACCGCCATGGCTGCTGCGTCCTCCAGCGCTGTATCGATCATGCCGACGGCGCCCAGAAGATTTGGCTCATTGAGCGTATCACCGACCATGCCGTCACCCTAGTGCAGGATCCCTTCGGCAACTATGTGGTCCAGTACATCATCGACCTCAACGAACCCACTTTCACGGAGCCCCTTGTCAAGCAGTTCCAAGGCCGCATCGGTATGCTTTCCAAGCACAAGTTCAGTTCCAACGTCGTTGAGAAGTGCTTGCGCTGCGCTGCTGAGGAATCTCGGGACATGATCGTTTCGGAACTCTTGACCCCCGGCGAGATTGACCGCCTGCTTCGCGACTCGTTTGGCAATTACGTGATCCAGACCGCCCTCGACTACGCCACGCCCATGTCCAAGCACCGGCTCATCGAGGCCATTCGCCCGATCCTCCCCAGCATTCGCGCGACTCCCTATGGCCGCCGCATCCAGGCCAAGATCCAGACCCACGATACCCGTACGGGCCCGAACAACACCGGCCAAGTGCTGCCCACCGACCCGGCTGGCGGTCAAATCTCGATCCGCCCGACCCATAACCGTGCCATGCCCAATGGCGCCTCCATTCTCGCCACCGGGGCTTACTCCAACGGCGGTCACGGAGCGGGCGGCATGTACCCGAACAGCTCGGTTATCGCCGTCCCTGCTCCCCAGAGCCAGGGCCCCCTACAGGCGCCGCGTCCACAGCAGTTCCCGCCTCAGTACAACGGCCCCATGGGGAACGCTGAGAACGGCGAGGCCCAGTGGGTCTAAGCAAAGCACTCGCCCTACGCTCGCCACTTCCGCGGAGCGGCGAGACTGGGGTTTGGTCATCCGCGTTCTTTCCTGTCTTCTCTCCCCCTGCTACATTAGCTACGAAAGGCATCATCAAAATGCTATGACCGTCACGACCTTTTCCTCCTCGGACTGTTTCCACTAGCAACGATTGGCACGGCATTTCGGGTTTTTTCACGATGCAACACGGTATTCACTAGGCGACGGCGAAAAGTAACCATCGAGCATAAGCACCTCCTCGGAAATTATGGACCCATCTCGAGGAGGCCCGCTTTGTTGTACACTACCCGCTCGATAGGTACGAGGCAGTCGCGACGACATAGAGGGTTCTGGAGCGTAATCTTCTCCCCAGTCTTTCCATTCGCCATTTCGGTCTTCGGTTTTCTCTGCTTTCTTTCGGTCTCTTCGGTTTCAGACCTCGATCCTCTCGGATACCTTTATCCCAATCTCAGCCAAATCTCTGCATCTTTCCCCGTCATTTGCCTCAACAATCATCTCGACAAGATATTGCAAAACCGGCCAATTTTTCGGGATACAGGGCGTGTTAGCTGCTTTGGCCAGAGACTCGGGCTGTATTTGCGCTCTGCGTGCCATTTTCCCCAGTGCGACGCATCGTCTTCGTTCATTTCTCAGCGATTGGCTGCTGGGTCCCCTCGGTCATCACCCCCATATCATATCACCCACCCATACAACTGTTCGTCAGCCGTCAAATAGCACCGTCTTTGGCCATCGCGGACGGATCAAATCCCTTGAGGATTTGCAACGGCCACGTTCGGGTTCGGGTTTGGGTTCTGGATGTCTCGGGCGGATTTGTCACCCCTGCAGCCCCTTTTTTCTATCCACGGGCGTTTTACGGTTCCCCTTTGCTTCCCACATTTGGTCTCGGCGTTTCTCTTCTACACTATCTATGCTGCCCCACTAGACGCCGGTCTATGGCAGCACCGGAATTCGGTGGATTTTCTTTCTTCTATCTTTGGTTTCTTCTGCTGCGGTCTTGGCCTCGCGCCCGAGCGGTTTCTCTCTCCATTTCGGTCTCTGGGTCCGGTATTGGGGGAATCAACCCGTTGTGGAATCGGTAGATCTCGCGCAGCTGGTGATTGATTTCTCACGGGGAACGCGATGGTGGTCGTTTTGACCGGCGGTGCTGCTGCTGCGCCGTTGCCATTTAGCAGCAGCTTGGCGTCGCCTGGCTGGCTTTTTTCACGCCGGCTGAGCCCGCCTTGGTTTGCCTGTATTTAGATGAGAGGACGCAAAGCAAAAAGTTGCATTCCCTACATCTGTCTCCGCCGTGATTGCTGTGATATAATTCTGACTGGTTTACGGGTCTTTGGATCACCCAGCAACCTACCTATCGTGTGACTGACTGACCCCTAGTATCAACGCATCAACATGTGCTGCCATGGAGGGAGACCTCGCCGTCTGATGTTACGAGCCCTAACTGACAGTGGGTGAGAACAGAGATAGATAGATATCTATCCCCAAAGCAAAACTACCCAACCACTCACCCAGCACCCCCGCTACGGCGCTTTAAACTCCCATCCCTTCCAGTTGTTTGGCACAACGCACTAAGTAAGCCTTTGCTCGTCAAACTCCTCCCAAGGTCTTTCTTTCCGCTCATAGACACCGAGAGGAGCTGTGCACAGGATACTTTACTTTACCTGGCGGCTATCTCTCCCTCTCCTAGTGTCCCCCTCTGTCTTCCCCGGCCTCTGGGCCTACCCCCTATCTCCATCACTCTGTTTGCCTCTGTGGCTCGCTCCACGAACCTTCGGAGATTTGCGAGGTCCGTGAGCCAAAAGTCTCCTGAGTATGTGGCGGCTGATGATGTGTATAGGCTGTTGGAAGGGTGGGGGGCTGGCGTGGGATTGACCTCCAGCTGATAAATTGAGAAGCAGACAAGGGCGGCAGTCACTGGCTACTAGAAATGAACCCCAAGAGCAAGCGGTCGAAGGGTGGAACGGTCGGCTCTTGGAACCAAATAACGCCCTGGCCCTATCTTGCGGGGGCGGCCTTCGACGGAAAGGAGAATAAGTGGGAGAGCACAAGACACAAGGATCGTCAACGAGTATAACAATGGGGAAAAGATCGTTCCAAACACCAACTCCAAGCCGGGGAATCACAATGCCATTCATAAACGCAGAGGTCGCGGACAATTATCGTAAGCACCACGCAGGGCACCCGTCCATTCCTTTTTTGCTCAGCTAAACCGAATTCACCATCCCAATGCTCCCAAATGCCAGCATGACGCTGCTTGGCCTCGCCGTAATACCCAGGCGAGCCAGCCTGTCCGATATGCCGCTCCACTGCACGAAACAGTAGAATAACCAGAGCCAGAACACCGTTAGAGGTGTGGTATCCGTCAGGGTCGTCTGTGGCGAGACGTTTACCGGTAACGCCAGAGGGACAGGGTGTTGTGGCGCTTCCAGGTCTTTCTGCGGCCGGCGCGGGTCTTGTTGTAGCGGTGGCCCTTGTTGAGACCACGCGACTTCTTGCCGGTGGCGGTGAGGCCACGGGACTCGCGGTGCTTGTGGACGGGGTTGACGATCCAGTTGATGCGCGGGTCGCGGCGGATGGCCTTGTGTTGGGGGTCGACCAGGATGACCTCGAAGTACTTGTAGGTCGAGTCCTGGTTGATCCAGTAGGAGTTCAGGACACGGAGGTTGGCGCAGCGGCGGCCGACACGCTCCTCGGCGGTCGACTTGAGCGAGCGCTGGTACTTCAGCTGGTTGATACCCTGGTTGGTGGGCTTGCCTGCAAGTTGGATAACCGGGTCAGTTGTCTGCTCCATTGCTCCGATGTGCGATTGCCCCTCATTGTGGCATATGGGTAGTCCTCACCGTAAGTGGCACCCTTGGGGGCAGGGCGCTTGCGGCCACCACGGCGGACACGCACGCGGTAGATGACATAGCCCTGCTTGGCCTTGTAGCCGAGGCGGCGAGCCTTGTCGGGGCGGCTGGGCCTCGAAGCGCGGTGGATGACGTTCAACTGGCGGAGCTATATTGATGCACTCTCAGCAAATGTTCAACGAGTGTATAGCAAGAACGGCGCAAGTTCGTGGTTCCGTTTTGACGAGGATCCCGGTCTAAACAATCGAGTCCATCGTCGAGGAACCACCACAAGCGACCGTCCACAATCTCGAGGGTGCGTTAACTAACCTCCCAGCAGCGAACCCGGAGAAGGAAGCAGACGACATCGCTCTGCTTCTTCTTGGAAAGCTCCTCGAGGTACTTAAGGGCACCCATTTTGCCTATGCGGTCTCGTAGGTCAGTACCTTGTCGCCAACGGGTTCGGGCAATCAAAACAGAGGTTGAGAAAATCAACAGCCGCTAATAGTGCCGTCGTAAACTTGAAATCGGAATATACGCACCGGCCTGGAATTCCTGGTGTTAGTAGGGTGAAGGGAAAGCCGCCAAGTTCGTGAGAATCGGGAGAACAAAATTTCGGGAACTCTGCAATTGTGGAAAGCGAAAGCCCTAACCGAAGGGCTGAGCAGCTAAACCTGTTTTGGACTAGCGATGGCCCGTGCTAAAGTTCAACATCGACAAGTCTTGGCGGGACCCCACATTCCGCTGTTTGCTTCTCAAGGGATTCAAGCTTCGAGAACACAAATTGCTAGTCTATCAGAAGTTATGATGTTAGTTATCTGGGTACAATCTGTTCAAATTTGACAGATATCAAGCCACTATAGTCAAGCTGCAAATTCAGTTTCTCACAGGAAACCCTTCTTCTCATCGTGATTTTCTCAGCGATCAAAATCCAGCACCCGATTCAGCAACCCCAATAAGCCAGGTCAACCCGCCCACAACCAACTCGTTCATCCCTCTTTTGAAGGCAACGTCCTCACGACGCCCGCCAGCGCAACCATCTGTTTCCTTGCTGCAACCCCCCAGCTTTCTCCCCCCTTTAGCAGCCCCCAGCCCTTCCTCTTCCACTCAAACAACCCCTTCGCCAAGTTTTCTGCTTCGCTCGCGCCATCCCCATCCTCGACATCACTCTCTTCATCATCCTCTCCCTCTTTCTCACTATGTGGCGTGATCCACCCTTCAACAACCTTCTCGCCAAACACCTTCCCATACCCCAGCAGCTTCCGCATGCCCTCCTCGTCCTGCTCCCACATCTCGCGCGGCGACACTAGCTCCTGCGTGCGCGAATCCTTCTCAACCGTCCGATGGCAGTCGAGTATCGCGTGGCTGAGGCGTAGTAGGTGCTGGGTCTGCTCGAAGAGGGGGTTGTCTTTTGTGGAGAGCGTCGTCTGGGTCGCCGCGGTCTGCAGCGTGGCGTAGATATCTGCGAGGTTACCGCTAGCGGCGTCCGGAGGTTTGGCTCTGGGCGTGTATTAGTTAGGTAGGGGACTAGACAAGTAGATGGAGAGAGAAAGTTGGGTTGTTAGGTACCCACAAGTCTTGCTTGAGTCTCGACAACGTGGCTTCAGTTTGCGCTCGGCCTTGAGCGACTTGTTCTTTGAAACCCTGGATGAACTCTTTAGACTTTTTGTTTTGGTCCATCAGGTGCTGCTCGATTGTTGCTGGCCCCGAGGAACTTCTTTTTTTATGTGGGTTAGCAAGATGCAAAGGGGGCTGGTGGAAGAGTTGGTACCAACCGCCCAAAATTATCAAGACTATTGTCGCCATCGTCCTGGTTTGCAATTCCTGAGGATGCTCCCCTTGCTCTTTTTGAGGGTTTCCCGGAGAAGTCATCACTTTCTTCCCCGTTAGCGGCCGGCGAAGTCTTAGACGTACGGCTCGACCGTTTTCGAGGCGCTGGTTGCCTGGTTGGAGACGCGGAAACGTCTTTGTTTTTGCGCTTCGGCGGCATGGTAGGACTGGGGAAATCGAGCTAGATCCAATGCTAGCAAAAGAATGGGTATCAAGAGGAAGCTCAAATGTCGGGGGGGAGAGGACCACGGGCCCTACAGAAGTCGGAGGCTCAATATACAGCACAAGACCACAGAACCGAATTCGAACTTCAAATTGGTCTTCGAAGAATTTTTACCGTGCATGGAAAATGTCAATTGGCAGGTAATAATGCCTTCCCTGAGTAGGTTCAAGATTGAATACCTTGCTCCTTCCAAGTTCCTTCCTTTATTAACGACCCAACATCTCAAACACTTGGGGAAAGTGCCACCGACATACAAGACCAACATCGTGACTTTCATGTCACGAAGACTGGGGGTAAAACTAACATCAATACCATGCCCCTTGATGCTCCCAGGGACTCTAGACTACCTTACCTACATTCCAGTCGCTGGCTACTGTACATCTAGGTAAATGAACAACACACTGAACCACCCCGACACGACCTAGCCGTATATACCCGAGGCAGAACCGACGAGGCGAGGTAACAACAGCCCGAAAGCCAAGTCTTGATTGTCTGCTCTGTGGAGGTATCCCATCCCTAACCAAACCAAACTCAAAGCTGTCCCCGTTTTGTAGTCCGTCCCTCGAAACTGTAACATGCTCGCTGCGTGAAAGAGCAAAAACATATGAAAAGCCCTGAGCCTTCTCTCTCTGTCTCTGTCTATGGTGGAAAAAAAAAAAGCAAAAGAAGTCTTCCAGTTCATCAAAAGAAACAATCGACGGTTGTCCCGCTGAAAGGAGCGAAGAGGAGGGTAAGAAAGGGATGAAGAAAACAAGGGATGTGCCCCGTCTTCAGCCTGGCCAAGTCTTTCAAGTATTAAAGTCGGAAAAGAGAGAGAAAGGGAAAAGTGTAAAGACATGTAGTGAAGCCGCCTTGATCCCATATCAAAGAACCACATAAGAAAAGAGAAAGGTAACAATATCCCGTGGCTAGTCTCTTCAACCCGCATTCTCCAAGGTAGAGTGTAGGTGAAAGCCGCTTTGCGTGCAACAACCTAGCTGGTAGTATCGGCATGTCCCGTAGTCTCGTGAAGAAAAAAGAGTTCGTCCGTTACCGCATATGTATCTTTTGTGCATTGTTCTTCCTTTTGTGTACCGCGTTTCCAGGATAAGAGAATTGGATGGAGGTGTAGAAGTTGAGGTCAAGGGGAAAATGGGAAAGGACGCGACAGGGGGGGGAGGAATCGGCCTCCCGTTTCCTAGCGGGAGTTCAGCGACAGACCGTGGAATGACCCAATCATATCGGCATGTGCTCCAAGAGAAGCTATGGCCTGGTCATGTTGGGGGCCGGCGGCAGATTGTGGACTCGGGTAGCGCCCACGCCCATTGAAATCTCCTGCTTGCGAAAAGGTGCTCGCAAAGGCGTCGGGCCCTTGCGCCACACTAGGAGGATAAGACATCGCTCCCGCTCTATTCGCATTGGCGAAGGCGCCGTAGGGATTATACGGGTAGTTCGTGGCTGGATAATTCGATCCGGGGGCCACGGCACGGTCGGTATTGAACGGCGCCGTGAACGATGATTGGAGGCCACGGCCTACTTGGCTAGACCCAACGTAAGCAGACTGCGACTCTTGCTGCGGCTCTTGACGGCGTGCCGATGCGGTCGATCGGTCTACCACCGCCCCGGGTCCGACACCGCTGGGCGCCTGCAGCCCCAGAGTAGGGCTGGCAAACGATGCTGGGTTTATGGCCGACATCCAGATGCGTGTCTTGTAGATCTTGAAAAGATCCGTGACAAGGGAGTTGAAGTTGATGTATGTGTCGGCAAAGTAGTAGAAGGTCAGCTTTTTCCAATCCCTACTAGAAGTCAGCACAGTTGAGCAATTCGGGGGCGCGGCATGGTGAACTCACATCTGAAACTCGGCGTCGAGAATTTCCATGTTGAGGCCGTGTTCCTTGACCTTCTGCTGGCATACCCGCTTCGCCTTGGCCTCGTTGCCCTCCTTCTCCCGTAGAGCATAGATCTCGTGGCTTTGGGCAAGACGTTTGATCAGCTTGGGCTTGAGCTCGCCAGAACCGGGCTCCTGGATATGGTGATTTTGGCTTGGCGGACCCATACCGCCGACGGCGCTGCCCTGGAGACCGTTCGCCGCTGCCATGAGACCAGCGCCAGCGCCCTCGTGCGTCGCGGCAGCATTCTGTGAGTACATCATAAGCCATCGGTATTGCTCCTCGGCGTAGTGCTCCTTGAGATCCTTCGCAGTCTGCCAATCAACGTTATCTTGGGCAACCGTGCCCAGGTCGGTGCCCCGGTCAGCCTCGACAATCACCAGATCGCCCGGTTTAACTGTCAACCCAGTACCCTCCTGGATATAGAAGACGTCGGCCCGAGCGCATTTGAAGAGCACAATATGTAGGGTTTGATTGTGCCGCGGTTGGGGCACGCCGTACATGCTGCGATGGGGTGAGGTCGGTCGGTGGGAGTAAGACCCAGAAATCCCAGCATAGGGAGAGGGGAGGTGGTTACCGTACGCAGATTGTGCGAGGCCCTGCTGGGCACCACCCAGGGCACCGCCCAGGGCAGCCGCGCCAGTAAAGTAGGGTGACACTGAAATCATCGTTAGGGGATTGGTAAAATCACTATTCATGGACGCATGCGTACCTTGGCTGTTTACGGCGTAGCTCTGGCTCTCGTGGTATGCAGCCGAAAAGTCGTGCGCATGGGCAAGATCCTGAGCGGCCGATTCGTGAGCTTGGACAGCGTCACCTCCCATGGAGCTGATCGAAGCTTGTCGAGTGGGCACATCTGCGAACGAGTGTCGTCGGCTTTGGGGGAGATCCCCCAGGCCACCCAGTCCGGGTGGTGAGCTCTGCCAATACGCCCTCTTGAGATTTTCAAGATTCCGGTTTTCAACCGTATACGGGCTCTTGTAAGGACCGACGCCAAACTCGCTCATCCTCCGCGTAACGCCCATTCGAATTGCCGCATCAGAGCCGTCATTCAGCTCATCGTGCTCGTCGACCGCGTAGTCCGATTCTTCCGGCACCGTCTCCTGCAGATAGCTGGAATTGAGGCCAAAGGCGCTGGCCGTCGAGGCCCTAGGACGAAGCCGCGCATGGTATTGTTGTTGTTGTTGCTGCTGCTGACGCAACATCTGGTTTTCTCGCGTCAACATTTCGATCGTCTTGGCCTGGTCTTGATGCTGGATTTCCTGCATGGAACCACTGCTATCGTCGTCGTCATCCTCGTTCACCTTTCCTAACATGTTGCCGTCATTCGATACCTCGCTCAGCATACTTGGCCGGGACGGCCGGTGCTGGAGGCCGGGATGCCCCATCGTTCGACGGGTGCCCATCACCGGCGGCGGAGCCATGCTAGGGGTGACGGCCTCAGGTTCGAGTTGGCCGACCGAGTAGGACTGAGAGCGGTATGTCTTAGGGGTTGGGTGCAACGGAATGTGAAATGGGATCTGTGAATTGGGAGGGTCTCTCGGCGCGGGTGAAGTCTGCGTCACACCGGCGTCGGCACCAAAAAACGAGTTGTTTGAGCCTCCAGGTGCAACGGTGGAGGTGGGTGAGGGTAGAACCTCCGACAGGCGTGGAGGGGGTTCCTTTCGATCGTTATTCCAGATGCCGGTTGGCCACGCAAAAGCGCCGCCGCCCACGTGAGACCGTCCAAGAACGCCACCCGTGGCCGGGTGAGAACCCCAGGCCGTGGGCCCCGTCTCGCCGGACGGGGTAGCTGGGTGTGAACCCGTTGGGGACATAGGATTACCCGCGAATGAGCCTTTCCTCTGGGCCTGGCGGGGTAAAGGTTGCTGGGACGTATCGTTCAGCCAGGATGACCGGCGAACCGGCTGCGGCGGCTGGACTGAAGGAGGAAGAATATCCTGGCGGTGATTCTCAGGTTCGTCATCTGAGCTTGCCAGCGCTTCCGAGTCAGGAGTCGATCTCTGATTCAACTTCTCCAACAACAAAGCGTGGCTACTCGGTGGGCCAGCCGAGAAATTGCTTTGGCCCGGCTTCGATGAAGCCCCGGGTTTGGTCGTATTGGAGCTCATAGCGTACCGCAAAGACAAGGATGGGGCTCTAAACGAGAGTTGTGAGAGCCGTGGAACAGGTGTGGGGGCGCACTGGACAGAGATCGTGATTCGAGAGGAGGGTCAACTGATAGACTTGGGTCAGCGAGGGTCGATAGGGTGGTGTGTGGTTGGAAGTGCGATGAGATGATAGAACGGGGCTCTGCTTCTATCGCAAAATGAAGAGGGGAGGGAATATTATATGCTTCGGTATCGGGGAGATGAGATAGAAGGAGAGAGCACTGACGAGAAGAGAAGTTTGGATTATGTCTGGAACGAGGGGTGTTTCCTTTTAAGAGTCGGTAGTTTTCGGTTTCCAAGCCACTCAGAACCGTGGCAAGAAGTGAGCGTCAAGAAGAGAGAGAGCAGTGGGGGGCTCGATGACGAGAGTGTACGTGGACGGCACTGTCACGCGGTTCGGAGAAATCGATGTGGAAGCTTTGACCGAATCGAAAATGGTGAGCGCCGTCGAAAGAACAAAACTTGGGACGGTTCGGCCCGTGATCTGCTCGACTGGGAGGAAATTCGATCACGGGAAACCCGATCGATCTGTCAGGGAAAGCGACCAGGCAATTGATGCACGGGGGGTTTCGGTCAGATATGACGTGCGCCGCCTCGGTGGAAGAATGCGACAGCGCTAATCGCGATCTCCCATTGCAGGGCGCGAGGGCGCTCAACCGAGGTGTGGAGAGACAATTCGTAAATCGTGGATCGCGTGTTCGCGGGTGGAATGGTTTGGATGGCCCGGATGGTAATAAAGCTTTGGCAGCTTGTGCAATGCTCTCTTTAAGCGTCGCTAAATCTGCATTATAGAAAAAGAATGAGAAGGGCGTCCGCGTGGTGGCGGAGGGGTGGGGGAGGGTAAAAGTGAAGATATGGGCGTCGAGATTCCGGAACGGAGGCGCGAGGTCAGCGTTCTCGTGCACCTGGGAGTGGCCCCGTCGAGGTGTGAGCGGGGAAAGCTGGGGGAGGCGCGCTGCTCGATGAGTGGCCGGGATCCTTGTCAGGACAGAGAGGCTAACCAAAGGCAGACCAGGCCGCTCGATACGTTGACGCCGTGGCGATGGGAAGAACAAGGCTTGACATCGAGCACCCCGGTTATTTGGCCAAATGATGCTTTATTGATGTCGAGGCTTCGAGAAGGGAAAACATAAGATGAAGAAGAGTATTATAACAGTTGGGTAAAGGCAGTGGATAGAATGCGACGTCGTGCGCGCCGCCGCCTTTTTTGTCACTTGATCCGCTGAATCGTCCGTCGGTGGGGACCGGACAAAGACACCGGTGGGCCTGAACTCCTGCAACCGAGCGCTCGAGAACGGACGCAAGGGGCGAAAGAAGGCCACGGGAGGTGAGGGGGGTGGAGACAGAGAATCGTCGAAGACGACAACACAATCGATGGGGATGGTGTTGCGTGGTGTTCAATGGGACACTCTCTCGAGGCATCCCTGCACTGCACATCTCAAGTGGGGTGTGAAGCATTGCAGCTTTTGCTCTGGGTCGCTCCATGCCAAGCAAGTGTTAGCGCAGTACCTGCACTGTCCGGGCCTCGACCACGACACCCCAAGGAACGCTCCGGAAACGTCAACCGGTGACGATGATGATGAACAAGCATCAAGCGCCATGCGTCATCAGGATAGATACGAAGATGGCGAGGTCTTGCGCGTCATGAGGGGGCAAACAAGCCTCTGTTTTGCGTCTCTTGAGAAATAGCAAGATGTCTGCGCACCAGGCGAGAACACACACCTGTCTCTCGATATCCAAGCTGCCGAACTGCCGCCATAGGAAATAGCTACATCGGGAATTATATGCAATGCTTATATTGCAAACATGAAATAAAACACACAGCGTTTTTAGGTATCGAACATGCAGTGTCAAGGATGGGTAGACAAGGTAGACAAATTGGGAGTATCAGAAAAGCTTCCCGGAGAGATGTCCCGTCGCCGCTGTCGTTCGTGCTAGTTAGATACCTCGACTCTTCTCGACTAGCTTCACGTTCCATACATTAATTCAACTCCTAGAATATTCTATACTCACCCCCGAATTATGACCTACCCGTCGTGCCGTCTCGCCCTCCCTCAACACTCGCTGTAGGCTCCAGTTAAATATTAAATAATTACCTGGGTACTTCGTGCCCGTAGTTCGAAGCCCCCGATGCGTCGCATGCCTGCCTCGTGGAAGCTGCATCGTCCACGGGCAGCTTGGCACGAGATGATTTCCCCATTCACACTGTGTAGAGGGAAAAAAACCCATGACCCCTGACCTTTAGGGATGTCCATCATTGGCAGGCCAGGGGCTTCTGGCGGGGAAAGAGGGGCCCATGAGCTTCCTGGTCCGTTGGTGCAACGCCTCTCTTCCTCCAGCTCGGGGAGCTCCCGTCTCTTCTGAAGCTTCGAAAAAAAAAAAAAAAAAGAGTAACTGTCATACCCACCAACGCATGGGATAGTGCCTGCTAATTTCAACGGCGAACAACTCGAAGCGAACCTTCGGTTTATCAACTCGCAAGCGACCCAATTGCGCTCGGAAGATCCCCGCTTACCTACTCATACGAGATACATGAGAGAATTCCGTTGGGACTGGTAGCAATTTCGTGTGATCGACAAGCACCTATTCATAGGCACAGCTTCCAAGTTGCGGTGCTCCTGCTCCTGGAAACCCCAGACCTCAAAACTTTGGACGACGGTGAGAGGATGACCCCACATACAAATTAGCAACGGCAGGAACACACGTTTTCAAGGGCTGCAGGCGGCCAAAAACGGCTGGGAGATGCAGCTGGAAGGGAGCCTGGCTCACCGAGTCCAGTGGCTGTCCCTCCTCACAAGACCTCGCCAGCGCTCACCGGCCCTTGGAGTTTTATGCTCTCATCCCGCCTTTTGCAATGGTTGTGTCGGCCGGGCGATGAGGAGGTACAGCTAGAAGAATGCCGGGTCTGTGGTGCGACCGCATCATCAGAAACTACCCCGCAGAGATGAACCAGTCGTCGGGGGCGGTTGAGGTCGCTACCAAGCACGGGAATCGAACTCGAGCAAGGGAACGGATGCGTCAGGTTCGGGCTTCCAAGAAGCAGGCAAGAACTGGCTCGAGGCCAGACAGCTGCACAGACATCACGCGGCCCCCTGCCGTTAACATCAGTCCGCCATGCGAATCCGCCATGCGAGTCCGTCATGCGCCTGGTTAGTGCTGCGTCTCCCCGGGTGGAAAACCCGCGAGCACAGCAATTGTGCGGGGATCCATTCTCGCAACTCGGGGGGTTTCATCTCAAACCCGCCCAGTGGCATTGTCTAGATCCCCATCGCTGGGCTGGAGCGTCATCGACCGATGAACGATCAGGCCACGAAGGCGAAGCCAACTACAGTACCGATCCGTAAAGCAGGCGACGACGGAATTCCTTTCCTCTATCATAAGACAATTGCACGCCGTCGAACGCATATGGCGGCGGGCGCATCAGCCTAAATCGCAGGCCAACTCTCTAAGTGCGCTGTACATACTGCATCGACATGAAGGTCTTCTCCTCAACTCTGTATACCCCCATGCGTCATCTGTATTTATTAGTTAAGGGAGAACTATGTCGTTTGCTATAGCGCGATGAGGGCTCTCCGGTCATGTTTTATCGGTGCCGCTGGTGTCTCGCAACCTTCATGCACGAGGCATATCTGGTTCGGCCTGGATGTTTCCGCGCTCGAGGCGGGGAAGGCAGCTTCGCTACCCCAGATTTTACTCAACCCCCCTGTCCCTACCGACCCACCGCATGGGCAACAGAAGCCGGGTGTTGGAGATGTTGGCTAACAGTGACAACATGAACGAAACGAAAGCCATCCAGAAGCCCCCAATACCCATTTACTCAATTCACTTTTTATTCTACTCGGTTATATCATCATGTTTCTTTTTCTCAATATGTTTTCTTTAATTGCTTTTCTACTTTCTTATACTCGATCTTAATCTCCTTTAAAGTCCGACAATTCTTTTCGGTCAAAGTGCTAACCGCCTCCCCCAAATGTCACCCGGCACAGGAAGGTAAGCGGCCGCTGCCGTCTCCGCTGTGGAGTAAGGTAGCCAAGACTGGACAAGCTCCCGCGAAGCTTTGATGATGGCTTTGAAGCCATTGCATCGGCGACGTCTAACCGAAGCCTCCAGAAGCCGAGGACTGACCTATTGCTGCTGCTATCTAAATGAGAAGCTCACCGGCCCTGTGCAACTTCAACTGCTCGATGTTGGTGATACAACCCCAGAATTGCTTGGCATGCATCTGAATCCCGCGGGCTCGTGCGCTGATATTGGAATACTTCTGACTGCTTAGAGCTCTCCTCATTGGAGGTTTCGGCCACCGTGTGGCAAAGGTCAAGCACAGCCAGAGGCTTTGCAGGAGAGGACCCCTTCTGCCCATGCCGATCCCTCCGCCGAGCGCCCTGTGATAAACAAGAAAGCAAGATCAAGGCCGGCTATCTACAATTTCCTGCAGAATGACGCTGTCGGACACGTGAGCGTAGTAGAGCACGGCTTAGAGATCACCGCACTGCAAGGGGAATGGGAGTGGGATCTACACACTATACCACTAGTCCCCGTCGATGGTGAGTTTCGTGTCCTACCAGATGTAGTCTAACGCGGGCAGCAGCAGCCTCCACAATGAAGATGTTGTGTGGGCTCAGCGTGAAAGTCACCGCCTTGAAAGAATAGTACCAAGCCTTTTGTGTGTCCGAAACGCCTAAAATGCCCCAGAGTATATTAGCCAGAGGCCGTTTACAAACAAGACAACCCCATCCCCATTAGCCAGATGCAGTATCAAGCGAGCCCTTGCCCACGGTTGAAGGCGGCACCTCGCCCTTCTGCGCCTTGAGCTTCTCCTCAAACTTGGCGAACTCTGCCAGGGCAATTTCCTCCTCCTGGTCTAGCACCTGATGCACACCCTGAACTTCCTCGATCTGCAAGTACCCAGTCAGCACACACAGCACACTTGGCGAGTTGAACAACAACAGAGGCCAGACTTACGTAGTGCATCAACATGCCCTCAATCCCATTCTTCAACGTCACCGTGCTCGAGTCGCACGTCCTGCACGCGCCGCGCAGCTTGAGCATCACATAGCCATTCTCAAACCCCCTGAACTCGATATCCCCACCATCCTCCTGAATCGCCGGCCGCACGCGCGTCTCCAGCAACTCCTTGATCATACCCACCACCTCGCTATCATTCTCATCATACGCCAAACTATCCTTCTCCTCCGCCGCCCCCTCCCCCTCCCCCGCCGCGCCACCAACACCACCACCCCCCTCCTTCCGCTCCGCCACGTTCACAATCGGCTGGCCCGAGGTAATGGCCTCGGTGATGAGCGCAAACACCTCGGGCCGCACGTGGGCCCAGTTGGCGTCGGCGGCCTTGGTGACGGTGATGAAGTCGGCGCCGTAGAAGACGGCCGTCACGCCGTCAATGTTCATCAGCTGCGCGGCCAGCGGCGACGGGTGCGGGGGCGCGATGGTCGCCCGCGGGTTGAGGTACTCGATGAAGGGCGTCGTGAGGCCCGCGGGCAGGATCTGGTGGTTGGGGAGGAACTTGAGCGCGTCGGCGTTGGGCGTGCTCTCCGTCTGGATGAAGATGCTGCGCCGGGCTGTGTGCGGGAGGAGGGCGCGCCAGGGTTGGGCGTGGGTTGTTGGTGCGAGGCGGGGGCGGAGAGGGGAGGATCGGCTGGATGGGAGGCTGTTTGGCCTGCTGGTGTGGGCGTGTCTAACGGGTGTTGCTGCAGTTGCTGGGGTGGTTTGTTGAAGTCGGCGGCATGTGGAGGGTTTGATGGGACGGGTGGTGGTAGATAGTAAAGGCGCAAAGCCTCGTAGTAGCTTGTTTGACGGCATCATGGTGGTGTTGCCTGTCGCGTATGTTGTTTGTGTGTTTCCGGGTTATTGCAGATGTGATGTTGAAAGAAAGAAAGAAGCAACCATCTCCAACACTGTGGTGGGGATCAATCCCAACATCCATTGCCGCTCATGCCGCTCAAAGCATCTCCGGCGCCGAGGAGCTGACAAACCCAGTCGTTCCGATCGGCCCAGGGGGACCCACAGAACCCTTGGTTTTGCGTCATAGCAGCCTCGGCGCCCCTAAATTTTTTGTCGGCACTCGAGTGGCACCTTGCGGGTTTGCTTTTCGCGCTCCACGACCTCTCAGTGGCGGGGGCAAATCCACCACCACCAATGAACCAGTGAACGTTTCTGCACCTCGTGCACTTCACGTGTAGCATCGACGAACCTTTTCCACTTCAAGCCGATCACCCGCAGAACGCGGCCCGGGATTGGCGAAGTGGGATTCCAGAACCGCCATTGTCGCAACGCCGTGCAGCCGACGGCTCGGGAAGCTGCCGATTCGACAAATCTCCAAGCTTCCTCTTCCCGATCGCGTGTAACCAAGATTCAACATCGTGCCCCAGGCGAAACGAATTTTTGAGCCATCTTGCCGACTCGCGTTTGATCAAGCGCAAAAGTGTCACGATACTAGACCAGCACGGCACCCACGGTATCTGCGCCATGCCGGCCGCGGAGGACGGTAGTCCTGCGCTGCAATCGACAATGCTCGGTGCGGTTTCGCCCGAACGGACCGCGCCGCGCGAAGGAGATCCTGTCGCAAATCCGGGGTCAGGCTCGGATGCTAACCCGTCGTCCCCGCCGAAGAAACCAGATCCTAAGCTTTGCGGCGTATGCGGCACACAGCCGGGCAAGTACAAGTGCCCTCGGTGCTCCATGCCATAGTACGTCCCGTCGTCTCGTCTTACATCCCACCAGCGCCACAGTACTGATTACCATTTTTTCAGCTGCTCCGTCGCCTGCAACAAGCAACACAAGGAAAACCACCCGCCCGACGCGCCCAAGCCCGAACCACTACCCACCACTCAACCCCAACCGCATCCCGCGCAAGACGATCCCTACAGCATCCTCCTCGAGCACCGCGACGAGTTCAAGCACCTCCTCGCCCGATACCCCTCTCTCGCGACCGAGCTCGTCCGCATCCAAGAAACGACCCTTCCTCCCGCCGACAACCCCGGCCCCTCATTCTGGTCGAGCGCCATCACGGCAAACACGGGCCGCAATAGGCAGCAGCCATGGTCGAAGGACGTCGGTCTGCGCAAGGGTGCTGAGGCCCTGCGCAAGGCGAGGACAGATCCCACCGATACGGGCGACGGGGTCCGTGAGTTTTGTGATTTGGTCAAGTTTTTGCTGAACAAAAAGAGTGTGGGGATCGACAGGGTTCGGGAGGAGGTGGCGGCGGAGGAGGCCAAGTATATCGAGCGATTGCTGAGGGAGGAAGGGGGCTAACCGGCCTTTTGGGTTTGGATGGTTACAGGAGGGCTGTTTTGATATTGTAAGATTTGGAGCATGGTTGGCCTAGGGGGCCTCGATCCTTTCTGCGCTAGGCGGCCGATGCAAGATATGAGCATATGATGAAGACCACGGAGCGGGCGGCCTATGAAAATGGCCATCTCTCACAGAGAACTAACCCCCCCGATAAGAGCGCACGTTCATCATATCATTATCATTACTATCCAAACCCCAGCTAAAACGTCAGGTGAGACGCTCCCCCGTCTGTTTCCACCCTCCCTTCCGCTATGCCATCTATCGCTCCCAAACTAACGCTTAAACCGCCCAAAGAACCCCTTCCCCCCCTTCGCCGCCGTAGGCGTAGTAGGAGACTGCACCACCTCCTCCCCCCCAACCCCACCGTTACCACCACCACCACCAGCAGCAGCCGAGTCCTTACTCCCCCTCCGGCCCCTTAACGTCCACAACGAATCCGCCTTACGCAACAACGGCGAAAGCAACATCTTCGGCCCGCCCCCGCCGCTCCCACCCCCAACCCCACGACCATGCCCATGACCACCACCCCCACCACCCACCCGCCCCAACCCGGACCCCGACCCCAACCCCGAGCCTACCCGCCCACCAACCTCGTCACTCTGCGTCCAATCGACGCGCGCCCGCTCCGCCGCCGCAAACCGCCCCAGCTCTGTCCCCGTCCCATCCATCGCCGCGGGGTCGTCCTCCAGCAGCGTGTCCATGATGAGCGTGTCCGGCGCCGCGATGAGCGAGTGTCGCGCGTGGTGGTGACCGGCTCCTGTCGTCGTTGCGGGGTCGGTGTGGGTGGCGGTGTTGCCGGTGCTGTTGCGGCGGAGGTGTTTGGCGCCGCCGCTGCTGCTGGTGGGGAGGATGCGCGAGAGCTCGTCCTCGAGGGTGTGCATGCGCCGTTGGGTTGGATGGTGCGGTTGGGCGGCAGCGGCGGCGGCTTCTTCGAGGGCGTGCGTGCGCTGGAACTGGTTGCGGTCGAGGAGCTTGTCCCGCTGGGATTGGTTTTGTTGGAGGGCCCGGGTGAGTTCGGCGGGGGCGAGGATGGCGGGGTTGGAGGTGCTGCTGTGGTTGTTGTTGTTGTTGTTGTTGCTGCCGACTGGGCGGAGGGCTTTGGGGCCTTCGAGGTGGAATTTGAGGGCGTGCTTGGAGAGCTTGTGCACGAGGCTGCTGTCGCGCATGTTTTCGACGGTGGTGGTTCGTGTGAACTGCTTGGCTGCCTCCTGCGGGACGTGGTGGTAGGCTTCCGGGTGGGAGTCTGGGGCTGGCTTGTGCTTGGTCGACTCTGTTCTTCTGAGTTCCGTGACCAAGTCGGCGGGGGGTTCGGCAGCTCTCTGACGCGTTTCTCGGCTCTGAGCGCTCAGGGTTGTGCCCATACTGTCTTTGGAGTGCGATGGGTCGCCGCGAGCCCGTCTTCTCCGTTCTGCGTGCGCCTTCTGCTCGGCTAGAACGATATATAGCCGGCGAGTGAGATCGTTAGGATCCAACTGCCCGGCCGGCACCTTGCTTGCCGCTTTGTACGGTCCCCCGCTCGGTTTGTAGCTTCCAGAGACGTGATCCCTGGTGTAATTCATCTTGTACTGCATGATCCAGGGCGATTCGGCAAACATTGAGTCCCGCACAAGCTAAGCGGACCAGATGGAGGGTCAAGAAATGACCAAGCGAATAAATCAAGTCGACTCTGATTACAAAGCGGCAGCGGTTTCTAGCAACGCCTCGAGCTACGTCTTTTGCGTCTTGTCCTCGAAATTCTTGCTTGCGGGGTTCTAAATAGCGCCGTCTCGGCTGCTGTCTCAACTTGGCGTGAGAGACAGGAGGGTGGGTGGTAGCAGTGTCTTAGATCGGTGATGACCCCCCGGTTGAGAGCGTGACCCGTTCACGGCCGAGACATCAAGCAATGCGACGGGTTTCGGGAGATTGTGCAGTCAAGAAGGTCATTGGAAGTTCGAGACACTGGGCGAGGTCACAGTCATGTACCTACATATGTATGGGGAAGGGGGGGATCGAGGAGATGCCGACCCGCGCCGGCCCCGGCCTCTCCCCCTTGTCGCCAATGCAACCAGGCTCAAGCGAGGGCCACAGAGCACACGACCGTTGAAATGGGGGCGATTGGCTTCGCACGGGTCCCATGCTCGAGTGTTGAGTCCATGACGGCGACCAACAGGAAACGAGTCAGGACTGCAGTGCTTGACGCCCTGAGATGCAGAGTCGCATTAGCACTGGATAAAGTTGATCAGATGCCCGATTCGATCGTGGAAACTGGGGAGGATGTCGTCTTCCACTGGTCAGCACCTTGTCTGCCAGGGGTCTAGATGCAAGCTAGTGTTGAATGGACTGACGAGCACCGGTCACTTGATCGATCGAGAAAATACACGGAAAAATACGGACGGAAGACTTGTCATCGTGTTCTTGCAGAAGCGTGCTTGTCCTTCACTGCAATCCCATATCATCGTGCATCTGTTCCTGCGTGGTAAATAGCTAACTACCCCTGGATACTGAAACTGGTCTTTTGATAATCTTTCCTGTTTCTCCTCGGTGTGAACCAGCAGAGACATGTGTCTCACTCGGCAGGCTCGTGTCAAGCACGCAAGCCCCGAGGTGGGAAAAGGGGTTAGGTAAAATTCGCTCTAGACTGGTGCTAAGGTGGTTTGATCGGGTTAGGCCCAATTTCAGCAGACGCCGAGTCAACCACCCCGGTTCCGATTCTTGGGGACGAGGAAGTCCTCTTCTCCTGCTGGGTAAATCCCGCCTTTCCCCCAGCTTCGAGAAGTCATTCGTGCGAGAGACGAGCGGAGGCGAAACTGGTCATCATCTTCTGATAGTTGGCCCAAGACGATGACGAGCCTATGACACTCGAGTCCCACTGGTGACGACCCATGACCTACGGATTGTCGAGGTGGGTGGGTTTGGAGTTAAGGTGATGGTTAGGTATTCATGTATATGATGTGTGTGATACCTATGTGAAAAGCAGATGTGGGAAGGCAGATGTGGGAAAGGAATGGTTTCCTCCGCTTTGTACCTAAGTAGCAAACACTGTAATTATAACCCACGGCATCGACAGCTCTCATGTGCTTCCTGCAGAAGCAGTCGGGAAACACGTTTCGTTCGGTGCCGTTGATGCAGTGGTTGCAGGAACGGGCCCTCGGTTGGAAGAACGCGCAGAAGCAACAAAAAACGCCTATGATGTTGACATGCATGGCGAATGCGGGGATGGTCTGTAACGTTATCGTGAAAACCCCGCTGATGCGCACATGTGCATGTACATACACAAACGCGGCGCTGCTGTCGATATTTGAGAACTCAGAACTGAGAGCTAAAAACTGAGATGGAGAGCCGATCAACCCATACCAAAGCCTACCTTGGGTCATTCCCCATGGCTAATCGTGCCCGTCGGTTACTAAATCATAAGCCACATTTAAGTCTAGGAGCCTCGAAGCCACCAATGCTGTTTCCTTTGTGCGGTCGAAACGAAACGTTGTTGATATCATCGGCGTTTCGAAACTGCTCCGTCAAAATGTTGAAGGGCATGTGAAAGGCTTCCCAGATGCGGCGGTTGATACATACGGCATCGATCGCTGTTTGCTGGGTTTGCCCAGTAGGTAGGCAGCGGGAGGTAAGTTCTCGATATTAGCCGGTCGCAGTTCACGATTTGTTGGTCGGGGACAAACCCTCAGATCGGCACCGTTTGGGCGTCTGGAAGGTCCGAAAAAGCAAGATATTGTTTGGCGCTTGTTTCGTCCTTCTTTTGCTCCTTCTTCTTCCTCGGGTTTGCCGTTGGATGATCTCTTGGCACTGGATAAGACACCTCAGATTTGGGCAGCGCAGCAGCGTGGCAGCTTTCTTGGCCTTCCATTTCTTCAAGGGCAGGCAGGGCCAGAGGAACTTCCACATCCACGGCTGCACGGGTTTATCGTGGGGGGGGGGGCCCACAGTCATTTCCCGGCGTCCCCAGAACCCTAAACTCGCAGCTGCACAACACCACAAGAAGCAGTCAAGCCTGGGGGGTGACTGCCACACTGCAAGCAAGCCCCATCCCGCCCCCAGTTTCAACTCTCAACTTCGGAAATCTTTGCAAACGAACGACGATCGGGTCCGCGCAGCCTGCGCCCGCTTATAAAGTGTTTCCCCGATCTGGCTGCTGCTTGCTGCGGAACGCTGCAGCCCACGTACTCGACATCCGAGTGGCCGAGATCTCATTTGCGTTTGCTCTCGAGTTAACATCACAACTTGACGACGGGGACCCCTTGTTTGGGCGTGGGCTTGGGTGCTTGCTGCCCCGGCTGCTGGGAAGGAAGACAAGGTGACAAGCTGTGCCCTGGTCTCGCGGCATCCCTTGATGGATCCCAGGACCCTGACCCTGAAAGGAGTCTAAATCCAACCCAGCCCAATCAACGGATTCGTTCGTCAATTTATTATCAGTCGGGGTGTTTCTTCGAGCTTGCTGAACTCCATCTCCGTCTCCCCAATCCGGCCCCAAAGCGGTATGCTCTCGCTGTCTTCTCGAGCCGCCATGTCCTCTGATTAGCCATGCGGGCACAGACTCACCAGCCCGTGTCAGACCGTCCCGGAGGAGCGCTGCCGAAGCTGTCTGTGCCGTCGGGTACCCCGCTGCGAGTTGCTGGTTCTGGTGCTGGTGCTGGTGCCGGTGCTGGCGCTGGTCCTCGTGCAGCGGCTGCGACGGCGAGAACAGGCGAGCCAAGCTTCGCACCACCCTCCGGACAACTTGCCTCCGTTATAGGCTCCGAAGGCACCTTTCTTCTCGTCGACGACCCTCCTGCCGCCGGCACTAGAGATTCCTTCGCTTCCATCGTCGACGACCCGTTTTTCGTTCGTTACCACACCCCCGAACCCGACCCCGATCCCGATCTCCATTCCGCGACCCATCCCCATCCCGGCCCGCCAAACGCCCCAACGAGTGCTGGTCACCGTGATGAGGAGCGACAGCCGTGGATCCCGCCGCGAAAAGAATCCCTGAGCCATACCAATCCGACCCCCTGGGTACGCACCTTGACTTTTTTGCTACTTCCCTGCTCCCTCCAGAGAGGAATCATCGTCACGGCGCCGCCAAACGCTTCCCCGAAACGCCCCAGGGAGAGGCACACGCACACACACAGAAAGAAAGAGAGAGCGGGAGATGCTGACTGCTAGTTTAGTTCGAGCATGCCCAATCCGACATGGAACCTATCAACATAGCCATCATTGGCGCCGTAGGAGTGGGCAAGTCCACCTTCATACAACACCTGCGCCGGACACCCAGGCCGTCGGCCTCCAACATCACGGCCCTACGCCACGAACTCGATGGCACATCCTATCTAGTCACGCTTGTCGAGCTCGATCTCGAGGGCATCGAGCTGGACCCAAACCAGCCCGTACACTGGCCGAAGCAAATCGGAGGGCACTCGGTGCCCCGCATGGATGGCGCACTGATCCTGTACGATGCCGTGAATGAGGGGAGCATGCGGGAAGTGCCCCCAATAATGGGTAAGTCTCAGTCTCGAACCGACGCGTCATCCGACACATGCTCATTGGCACAGCCGCCCTGGCGAATTCCTCCCTACCGACCGTGCTCGTCGCCACGAAATGCGATACTCCCGACGACCTACGGCGCCCCGATTTGTCGGGGCTCGCAGCCGCCTTCGCGACGTGCGCCGGCCATTTCAGGACCGCGTCCAACGCGCCAGCCACCGTCCGGGAATGCTTACAAGCCATGCTGAGAGTTGCGCTGGCCAACCGGAGAGGTGAGATCTACGTCCCCGGCGCTTCCTCCCTGCCCCACTTGTGTGCTGCCGCATCACCAGAGCGGTCACGGGCTTGCCAGTCAGCCGTCTACCATGGGCTCGGTACCGGTAACACGCTGTGAGACGAGACTGACGAGAAGCATCACACTCACCAGACAAATCAGAAGGCTCGGGCCAAAGAAGGCGCGCTGCTTCGACGGCAAATCTAGATGCGCCCATGGATCTCCATAATGGCCGCCCAATCAGCCAGCACAGTAAGCACAGCAGGGCCAGCTCCGACTTCTCGCTTCTGCGGGGCTTTTCACAACCTCCCAACGAAGGCCAGTACAGAGGCCCGCCATCAAGGTCTCCGAGACTGGATTATCAGAGCGTCGCGTCCAGCAGCAACCTGAATCCTAGCGCCGCCATTCCCGAGGACGGCAAGCAGCAGACGGTGTCGAGCATGCTACGGACCCCCGGTATTCGGCTGGACGGTGGCGGTGAATCCTTCCTCGACGTTGACGAATCCGATGGAGAGTCTTACCAGTACTCGGAAGACATTCCGATCCTGCGCCGGAGCGAGGACGGCTTTGACAGGCCGGCAAAGGTGACGGGCGTGAGTTTTGACGACCTCGTCGACAGACTGCTTGCCCCAAAGATGTCCAAGGCAGATCAGAACTTTGCCGACGTCTTCCTTTGCCTGTACCGGAAATTCGCCGCGCCGCACGAGCTGCTTTCGGCCATCCGCACCCGGCTGGGCCCAGTGCGGACCGACCGGGCGGTGGAGCATCTGGTCAAGATAGAGACGCAGATGCGAACGATCGAAGTGGTGGCGAAATGGCTCTCGCTGTATCCTGGGGACTTCGCCAGGTCAGCGACGAGGAGGAGTTTGGAGGAGCTGATCCAGCAGTTGTCGACAGAGCCGGTCTTCGTCGCAGCCGCACAACAAATGAGGGTGCATCTTGACCACAGAGTCACACTGGACGACGACACGGGCTGGGCGAAATCAGACCCAGCCGACGAAAACGAGGGCAAAGAGGGCGCGGGACAGAGACGGAGCGGGGTCGCAGAGTCGATGAGCTCCCTGCAGCTAGATGATTCGGGCGTGCCCAGCCAACGGCGCCCGTCACAAAGCTCCGACTTGTCCGCTCTGGAGGGTCGCGGCGCCCGGGGACCGGCACGGCTCCATTTCCATTCGGTCGAAGACTACGAATGCGAGGCAGCCACCCTGGTACCATCGCCCATACTTCCCCTGAACAAATTCCGGTACCACATGTTTATGGAGCTCGACGCCGAGGACATCGCCGACGAACTGACACGGATAGACTGGGTCATGTTCAGCTCGATCCGAATCCGCGACAAGGTGCGCCATGTCAGCTTGTCGCACGATCAGAAGGAGAAGTGCCGTAACCTCAAGAACGTCAACCGCATGGTCTCGCACTTCAACCACGTCGCCCATTGGGTGTCCAACATGATCCTGATACGCGACAAGGCAAAGCATCGCGCCCCCTGCCTTGAAAAATTCATAGTCGTCGCCCAAAGGCTGCGCCAGATGAACAACTACAACGGCCTGGCCGCCGTGCTGGCAGGCATCAACGGCTCCGCTATCCACCGGCTTGCCCAAACGCGTGCGGCGATTTCGGCGGAAGCGCAAAAGCGGCATGCTGGGCTAGCGCTGCTAATGGGCACGCAAAAGAGCCACTTCGCCTACCGCCTCGCGTGGGAGAACTCGTCGCTGCCACGTATCCCCTTTATGCCGCTGCACCGGCGCGATTTAGTCTCTGCTGAGGAGGGCAGCAAGACGTTTGTGGGGCCCAATGGAGACCGAATCAACTGGAAGAAGTTCGAGGTGCTTGGGGAGGTGCTGCTGCCCATCATGAAGAGCCAGGGGCAGCCATATCCTAATCTGCAACGGCACGACGCCTGCAAGGAGTTGGTACTGGATTGTCGGGTGACGACTGATGACGAGGTGCGTTTTTCTCTCGGCCGAGGCTCCTGTCTTCTTTTACGTGCCGTTACTGACTGGAGCCTAGGAACTCTACCAGCGCAGCGTGCAGGTTGAGCCTTCGACTGGTGGCGCGGGGGAGTCGACCAGGAAGAAGTTCCCCTGGCTGGCCAAGTAGGGCGGCCAAGCAGAGGTAACTGCCCGCCTTGCGACGACACGTAGACAGAGTTGCATGCTAGGAGAATACCACGGCGTGGGCTCCTCAAAATGGTTAGGTATTAATGGGAGGGGATGCACATACAACTCGAGGTTTTGCGAAAACTACGGCGTTACATTCAACGGGATCTTGCCTGAGCATAATGGTACAAGCGGGGGATTCAAAAGGCGGCCAGAGCGGGAAGGGGAAGGGTTTCTCTCGCTCCCCCAGGGAAAACGGGGCAATTTGCCGAATTTTAGACCTGTCACGGCAACGAGCGAATTGCAAAACACCACTGGTTCATGTCACTGCCATGATGGGAAGACGATCGAGTGCCTATGCCCACCTTGTGCGTCTAGGTATCCGTGGGTATATTTTGCTGCTCTATGGAACCAATGTGCCCCGATCCGTACCAACGAAAACAACGCCCCAAAAATGCTTATTCGAACTCCGGTGACCACAGATTTTCTAGCCCTCCCGTATCGTATACCAAGGGGACTAAGACTTCATACATCGAAAAGTATCCTCCAGAGCTTCGCTACCGACCCTAACTTTTGAGCCTATAAGAGACTTCTAGTCGTCGTCCTTGGGCCAAAGTCTGGTTTCAATGTCAGTCAAGTCTCTTTTCCGTAGGTTTGTTCGCAATGTTCATCTCCCATAGCGTCCGGGTGGTAAAAGGGGGATCAAAAGAAAGTCACTCACAATTCCTTCCTCCACAGACACCGCAGCATCTCGGTAAAGACCAAGATCCACACCAATATCAAGCACGCCGCCAACACACACCCAAAGATCTGGAGACCAGGGCTCTCCAATGCGCCACCGAGCGCTTCCGTGGCCGTAACCTACCAAACCATTAACATCATGTCCCACTCACTCGCCGCACGGGTAAACCAAGCAAGTATAGAAAGAACAGCAAGGCACAAGAAAAGAAGAAAAAGGCCAACTCACCAGCGCCGTGTTCGGAAACACAAACGAGAACCACGTCATCTGGAAGCGCAGCTTGCCCTTGCTCTCGGGCCGCAGGTACTTCCACAGCGACCCGACCGACACCAAAAAGAACCAGATGCTGAGCCCCCACAGCCAGAGGCCCGCCATGTAGGACAGCAGCCGCACGATGTCGGCCGCGTGCTGCGTGCCCGCGAAGCCCGGCGGGAAGATGGACGAGGTTTGCGAGCCTAGCTGGACTGTTTTTTTGGGGAAGGGAGGAAGTTAGCTTGTTTCCTTTCACATTAAAATGCCCAGAGAAGAGAGACAGCAAAAACGTACCCAACCCAGCGCAGGTAAACCCGCTCGGCCCGATCGAGATGAACACACCGGGCCGCTGGTGGTCGCGCGGCAGCTTCTGGGTCATGAGGCGGTAGAGGAAGGCGGCGCAGATCATGAAGCTGATGAGGAAGCCGGTGCCCTGCACCGTGATGGCGGCCAGCGCCACGGGCACCGTGTTGATGCCGTCGAGCTGGCCCGCGCGGCTGGCCGCTGAGACCAGGTTGCCGCCGAAGGGCGCGGAGAGGAGCAGTGGGTAGGCCGGGAACACCCAGACGGGGGTCATGGTGTGGATGGGGAAGACTCTTTTTGGGAGGGGGGTTTGTTAGTTGTGGGGGTTGTTGGGGGGTAGTAGGGGAAAGGGGGCCTTACTGCGTGGACCAGAGGGTGAGGTACAGGCTGGCGCTGACGAGGGTGCTCACGCCGATGTAGACCCAGAAGAGGGCCTCGATAACGCTTAGAAGCCAGGGGCCTGTGTATGGGATACCGTACTGGGTGATGGTGATGAGGATGGTGGCTATTCTATGGCGGAGAGATATGAGTAGCCAGTTTCCAGGGGTTGGTGACGGTGACTTACGAAACGATCTTGGTGGTGTTAGTGGCCATGCTCAAGGGGGTGTTTATATTGAGGGAAGTGCACTCACAATGGCCGAGATGAAGAGACTCTCATACTGATCGTGAAACGACTCCACGAGACTCCCGGGGCGCCAGTAAAAACGCAACGAGATGAGGATGCAGTTCATGATGAAGAGACAGAGGTTTAGAAAGAAGAAAACCAAGCCGATGCCGGTCAGCCATTGTGACGTGTAAGGTACTGTAGTTGGGGTTAGTTAGGTACCTATTACAGACATGACGGCAAGAAGGGGAGAAGTAGAAAACGTACTAGAATGCAGCACATTGGCGATTCCTCCCGTAGCCTGTTCACGCACATTATTAACATCACATCAACACCAACACCAACACTTTCCTGGTGAACCGTAACAATAAAGCCCCCATAAGCAGAGAAAGAAAGAAACGCAAAAGCACCCACCATAGTCATAGTAAACCACGTCCACTGAAAACACCCAATCCGATCCCTCAACCCGACCTTCCTCCCCCCCAACCCCCTACACGCCCGCATCACCACCCCATTCAAGCTCTCCGC
>NT_165980.1:3112570-3136629 GCF_000143365.1 Chaetomium globosum CBS 148.51
GGACAACATCCCCCGACAGCACTCAGGCACAATCCCCCACCCACACTTAACAGCCTTTTGGTGGCTCTACTATTAGTCGGTTACCACAGCCTCCCCTAAGCTTCCTCCAAATCTCACGGGCCTTACCCCTTAACCCCGACCCCTTATCCACCAGCTACGCAGCCGGAGGCGGTTCGGCGTCGGGGTGGTTGTTCCTGGGGTTGCGGAAGTGGGGGATGTTGGGGTTGGGGTGGTGGTTGTGGTTGTGGTTGTGGTTGCGGGTGAGATGGGGGTCGTGGTGATGGTGGTGGTGGTTATTGTTGGAGGGGGAGGAGGAGGTGGTGGGGGGTGGGTGGTGATGGTGGGGGTTGGCGGGCCCGCCATCGTGAGGTGTAGTGTAGTGTATCTGTCGTGTTTTTTGTCGATGGAAGCGAGTGAGTGAGTTGGTGGGTTTGTGGTTTCGAAAAGGGAATGGAAAAGGTGGTGATAAGGGGCAGGGGATACCAGCTTGTGTGTTTTGTTGGGTTAATCGTCGCGCTGGTAACGAATGAAGTTGTCACGACACGGGCCGTGGTAACCGTCTTTAGAAAAACGCTGTTTCCGTGATCCCTCAAACCTCACGGCAAGATTATGACGTTGGTTGTGTGTGCGGCGTGGAGGTGGTTGGTGCCTTGGTGGTGTGGCGGCGGGGGTTTTAAGGAGACTCCAAACGTGTTGTGAGTGGCCAGGGTGTGTGTAAGTGCCGGATAACCGTTCGGGAAGAGCAAGTGAGATTTGTCAGAGAAGCTTGTTTTGACTGATCACTTCGATGTGGAATCAATTGGTGACTGGCAGTGTTTGCGTACTGTGTAGAATACTATGGGATGTACCAAAGATGCGAGGGTATATATAGTCAGCACCGATGTGAAATCTTTGCCCATGGCGCTTTGAGGCCGGTAATCTCAATTTCTGTTTTTTTTTTCTGCGACCCCTGGCCACGGCGGCCCAACACGGAGGGCCCGAGCCACTCATCTCAGCTCATCGGGTTGTGCTGAGCAACCTCATATATGTATATGTTCAGCAAGTGCTACTGACCCATGAACCAGAAGAAGAAAGAAAAAAGAAAACCAAGTGGCCTCCCCTCAATGCACTTTTTCAACAGCCGGGATAGCCATGGGAACGAACCCCCTACGGGTGATCCATCCAAGACAGGACGTCATTTCGGGGCCCAAGCCAGTGCCAAGCCGGACTACCGGGGCAGCTGACCCCCCTCCATCGGCTCCGGGACTCGGATCTGCATGGTTCCTCTGCCGAGCAGTAAACAGTAACTAAATAGGAGTCACTGGACTTGTGTGTGTATTTTCAACATGTTTGTTGGTATCCCATCGACGCAAAAAGATAACACCATACACCCACTGCCTCTGGCTATTTTTCTCTACCCATAGTTATAGGAAATGAAGATGCCAAGAAACGTCAGATTGTTTGCCAGGTTAGGATCTACCAAGAAGCGGCGTCCGTAGGGCCGGTGGGTAAGAGCAGATGTCCTTGTGTCGCATTCCTTGGCCCAAAAGCGCGAGCACAGGGGCCACGGGAGACCCAGCTTCACTGCTAGTGAGTGGCAAGAGACAACAGCAACGGCACAGCTAGACCACATCACCACAGCATCCTCGATGGGACATTTGTGCGCATGCATTGTCTGCATGACTTGTCTAGGTAACTAGGCCGGTGACCACTTCCGACCTGTCTTCTACCCCGAATATGAGAGTCCGACAAGATGAGAAAGAAGAAGTGCAAACGCCGGAAGAGATATCCTTGCTGTGAAGGAGTGTCTGTACGAATGAATGTCCCAAAAGGCGGGCATTCCACGGTGACCACCAATGCAATGCCTTTCTGTATACTGTCCGAGGGGTAAAGGACCACACCTACGAAAGACGGACTGAAACCAACGCCAGATGCCGTGTCGTGTGTGTTTAACATGCACACCTCTTTTTTTCTCTTCGGTTTTCAGAGCCGCAGACCCCCGCGGTTAGTCGTAATTGAAAAGCACACTAATCGATTCGCCATGGTGTACTCGCCGGATGGCTTCGGCGAAGATGGGCGAGATATCCAGGACGTCGAGCTTGGGTCCCAGGAGCGCCTTGTGCTCGTTTTGTGGGACCGAGTTGGTCACAACCAACTTGTCAATAGCGGATGCCTTGATGCGGCTGATGGCGTCTCCGCTGAAGACACCGTGGGTGAGGAGCGCGTAGATTTTGGTGGCACCCTCTTTCTTGAGGAGCTTTGCGGCCCGGGTGATGGTGTTGCCCGTGTCCAGGAGATCGTCAATGAGAATGCAGACCCGGTCTGCTACGTTACCCACGAGCATCATGCTCGCGTTTTGCCTGTCGGTGATCTTGGTGGGGCGGCGCTCCTGCAGCGAGGGTTGGTAAGTGGCTGAGAGGGGAGACACAGAGAGATGTTACCTTGTGAATGAGGGCAAACTCAACGCCCATGCCGTCTGCAATCGCGGTGGCACGTTTCGCACCACCGGCGTCGGGGCTGATGATGACGGCATCCTTGTAGTTGGGAATGTGCGTTTGGATGTACCGCTTGAGCAGGGGCCTGCCGTACAGGTTGTCTACAGGAACATCGAAGAATCCTTGGACTGCAACATGGTCAGTCAGTATGCTCTTGCCCCGACAAAACATCTACACAAAGAAAAGCCTGAAAAGTGCTTGATGACGTGTGGAAACACAGAGCCGCCTCTTGGCCACGTGGTGACGCGAAGCCACCATTTTGTGTTTCACATACCTTGAGGGTCGTGCAGATCCATGGTGATTACTGCAGCGTAGGTTAGCTATATGAGCGGTGAAGCAGAAGACCGGATTTCTCCCCAAGGTATAGGCTCAGACTCTCAAGCCCAGCTAAGCCCGTAGAACGCGGGGAGACATACCATGATCGGCACCAGCACAAGTCAAGAGGTTGGCCACCAGTGTCCCTGCTTGCGCAACCCACTGCTTATACCCGGGCTTCGCTTGGAATGCGCCGACGTGAGACACGTTCTCGTAGTCGTGTGTTGTGTAACTGCCAATGGCACTCGGCGCCGGGGTTGCGACACTGTGGCCGTTGCCATTGAAATAGCTGTCGCCGTTGCTGATTCCGTTGCTGGTGCCGTTGGTCTGTTTGACAGGAGATGTCGCGCCGGTCCCGTTAGGCAATGACGTCTTGGTCAGCCGGCTCGAGATGTCGGTGCCGTTGACGAGCCCAGCACTCCGGGGGACGCCAGGGGCAGGTGTGGCCGGCACGCTGTCAAAAGTGTAGTCCTTTTTGCCGTTCTCTGAAGGGGCTTTGAAGAGGGGAGCGCCGGCCTTCTTGTAAGGGAGATCGGGTTGCCTCGAGTAGGGGAACAGGGGTAGGACCGCCGTAACTCTCCGGGCCGAGCCTGTCTTGCACGCCGAGATCATGATGCACAGATCCATGAAGTGGTCGTTGAGCTTGCTGCCATTGCCGCCAAAACCAGTCTGGATGATGTAGACATCTTTGCCACGAACTGAATCTTGGATTTCGCAACGGCTCTCACCAGACGAGAATTTAGTAAGAATACGGTTGCAGGCTGGCAGAGCCAGGATGTTGCACACGCTTTCCACGAGGGCGGGATGCGAGTTGCCGCCGAGGACCACAATGTTTCTGACCATGATGGCGGCTCAATTGATGCAATTGGGACAACCAGGCAGGTTGGGCCAAAGGGAATGACGCGATGGAGGAATTAAGTAGCGGAGCAGAATCGGAGAAGAAAGGGTGGCGGCTCGGCAGGCAATCCGAGTTTGAGAAAGTTTGGGGTGCAGAAGCGGAACAGGCGTCGGATGCAACTCCAGGTGCGCAGGCGAGAGTGGGAGGGTGCCTCGATCACACTGCACGACCGATGCCGGCACAGGCGAGACAGCACCAGATGAGGCTCTTTTGTAGTTTTGTTGTTGTGACTGAAGGTGTGAACAGGACAGTTCACCGGAACAGAAACAGAACGGATGCTTCACACCGGGAATCGGTCGCTAACAAAAAATTGCCGAGGGTACCAGGGCAACTGAGATTGAAGAGGGGCCGAGCACGGCTTAGGTGGTTTGGCCGGGCGGTGAGGAGCAGGGAAGAGGGAATAAACAATGTATGGGAAGAAAGAAAGTAAAACGGGAGAGGAGAAGATGAAAGAGAAAATCACAAGGGAATCATCTTGAATCGAGTCAAAAGTGACCAAGTGGGAATGCCGTTCAATGCGGTAATGTTGTTTGGGATGTGGGTAAGATCGGTCCCGCGGTGTGGAACAGTTGACCGCGGGGCTGCTAGGAATTAAAACAAAAAAATTCTCTTTTGCGGGTTGTGGTCCAGTTTCTCGCCTCATGGATCTTGACGTTGGCCGGCCTAGGACGCACCCCAAATCGGTACGTACCTTGGTTCAGGCAATGATGATGCGAGAATTTTTCGGAGGGGCATTCCTGCACAGGATGATTGGCTTGGATTGCTCAATTGGGACGTGCCCTGCAGATGCACTGGGTCAGTTCCATGTCTCGGAGCTCCAACGGTCAGCTTGGGGCATCGCTAAAGCCTGAACCGCATTTTCTTCTGACACACCGAGCTTTTGGGTTGGTTCAAGAGTGCATCGCAACAGCAGCCCGTACCGCGCAATCAATCACAGTGATATAACTAATACATGTGGCGGAGTACGAGGACTGTGACAACCACGAAAGCTGTGCAATAATTTGTCTGTCTACTTACCTGGGCCGCTGTGCAGCTTTTGTAGTTGTGTCCGGTAACTAGCCCAGAACCTTGCCAGAACCCTTGCCAGATCCCGCAGCTTGCATCTCAACAACCCCCGTCAAACCCTTCCGGAAGTGAGGCGGCGACAAAAGGAAGATGAAAATTCTCGAGTCACAAAACGCGCTCCTGTCCAACTATGAGGTTTACCAGCACCTGGCCGACCAGCGCAAGCGGAATAAGGCGCAAAACCGGCGAGTGCCTGGCAACGCACACCAGGTGATGAACGAGGTTGGCTTTTTACAAACAATCATCATTCTCCCAGACACCGAGTCAACTAACAAGGACAGGTCACCAAATATCTCAGCGGAAAAGCCTAGCCCGTTGGAAAAACAAGAAGAAACACAAACATACAGCCCGGCAGCCTTCTCCCTTCTGTTTGAAAAGCTCCGCGAGGCCAACCTGCCAAGCGAACTGACCAAGGGCGAGCTCCTTTCCATCCTCAACATTCGCCCATCATCTACTGCGCTCTTAAGCACAGCAATCGAGGACATGGAAGAGCGGTTTGATGACGACAACCAAAACAAGATTGTCGACATCATCGCAGAAGTGCTGGGAAGCGACGAGTCGAACGAAGGCGGTGAAGAGGCGGATGAGATGGATGCCGATGCCGTGCCAACCGTCGAGAACGGCTACTGAGCAAGCGACTGAATGAGGCATATGCACCATCATTTTGCCCACCCGCTCCGGCCCAGTCAGCAACCCCCGCTGTGACATCCGCTTACATAATTATGCAGCCTCCCTCGCTCTGCCCTCCGTTTGGGGTCGTGGTCTGGAGGGCGGTGCTGCAAATGTCGTCAAAGGCCTCAGTCATCAATTCCCCGGTCACCGCCGAGCACTCGATGTACTTGTCGACACGCATCGCTTGGGCTGACTGGTATCCCTCCTGCGGGTAGATGATGCCGTTCGGGTCATCCTCGGACCGCAGATCTCGCTTGAGACCCAGCACCAGCACTGGGAGGATGTCGCTTGTTGGGAATACCGACCGGACTTCTTTTATCCACTGAGAGAGCCGCGTCAGAAAAGTCGGGCTGGGAGGAGAGGGGCGGATGGGGAGCATACCACCCGCTGGAGGTTGATGAGGCTGAGGCGTTGGCTTATGTCATAACAGATGATGGCCAGGTCCGGCCGGAGAAGCCTCCAGTTTTCGGGGCTGCTGGTATCGTAAAACTCGAAGCGATACTGGCCTTTGCGGGAACGGATCTCGAAAATGAAGGGTTGGTCGATATCTCTGAGGAGGGTGATGGGAGTCTTGCCCTGGAGGTTCTGGCGCCCCTGGCTTATTCGTCTGTGTTCAGTGGATCATGGGTTAGCTCCAACTGTATTTAAGAACATGTTGGGTGTCTTATCTTGGAAGCCATGTTCAGAATACTGACGAGAGAAAAGTCGATTTCCCACATCCCTCATCGCCTAGCAGTACGACCGTAATTGTGTGTTCTTCCATCATGTCATTGGTGAACAGGGCGAGTGTTTCACACAGTAACTTGGGCTCCTTGACATTTACATACACTTTGAGATTATCCTTATCAACATCCCACGGAGGGCTTATCGCGATGCCAAGGCCGAGACCCGCCAAAATTTGTCCAGCTTTGCGGGGGGCAGCAATCGCTGGAATTCCAGTCGCTTTCACCTGCCGGCCAACTGAAGGGGCGCATCGGACTTGTGACAATTTCTAGTGGTTGTTGAGGGGTGAAAAGGGGACCGGCTTTTGACAGCCCTATGAACGCTACATACCGCGCTCGGAAGGCTTTCATCCACGCGCAAGGCCGTTCAGTGGTCGCGTTGCTGTTGCCATCATTTTATGGTGCCACTCACTCATTTTCATACCCCCCTAACTATCGCGCCCTAAGTTCATCCTCACCTTCACCCAAAATGGCCGACCTCAACTACCAGGACTGGTCCAAGGACCGCCTCCTCGAGCGTATCAAGGAGCTAGAACAGCAACTCGAAGCCCAAGCAAAGCCCGACCCCAACCCCAACCCACCATCATCTACAACGACAACGACAACAGCACCATCAACCTCCGCCCCACCACCGCCGCCAGCAGCAACACAGCAACCACCCCCCCAAGCCCAAACCAAAACCAAACCCAAACCCAAACCCACTCCCCCAGCAACCAACAACACCACCACTAACCCTCCCCCAAAAAAAACCAAAAAACCCTCCAAACTCGACCCCACCCGCTACTCCACGCGCCTCATCGCCCTCAAGCTAGCCTACCTCGGCAAGCGCTACGGCGGCTTCGAGTACCAGGCGGGCGTGTCGGTGTCGACGGTCGAGGAGGAGCTGTGGCGGGCGCTGGCCAAGAGCTGTCTGATCTGGCCCGACGACCCGTCCCGCGTGGACTTCGCCCCCTGGGAGTATTCCAAGTGCGGGCGCACGGATAAGGGGGTTAGTGCGTTTGGGCAGGTGGTGGGGGTTAGGGTGAGGAGTAATCGGCCGGTGGTGAGGGCGGAGGTGAAGGCGTGGGGAGGGGCAGGGGGATGTGGTTATGGGGGAGGCGGGGGTGGAGGTTGAGAGGGGGAGGGGGAGGGGAGAGGAGGATGGCAAGCGTGCGTGGGATCCGGTCGCGGATGAGATTAATTACCCACGGATCCTGAACAGACTGCTGCCGCCGGATATCAGGGTGCTCGCGTGGGCGCCGACGCTGCCGGAGGATTTCTCGGCGCGGTTTTCGTGCCGGGAGCGGCAGTACCGGTATTTCTTTACCCAGCCCGCTTTCGCACCGCTCCCTATCTCGGTGGACCCGGAGAGGAAGAAGGGGAGTGAGGGGTGGCTTGATATTGACGCTATGCGGAAAGCGGCCAAGCTGTTCGAGGGTGTTCATGACTTCAGAAACTTCTGCAAGGTCGACGGGGTCAAGCAGATCTCGAATTTCAAGCGGAGGATGTTTGAGGCGGATGTTGTCGAGGTGGAGGACGCGGGTTCGGCGCTACCGTACCTGGCTCAGCAGGGCTTCAAGCCGGAGAGTTTGGTCGGCGGGACCACGTATCCCAAGGTGTACTACTTCCACGTCCGCGGTTCCGCCTTCCTGTGGCACCAGATCCGGCACATGGTCGCCATCCTATTCCTTGTTGGACAGGGACTCGAAAAGCCGTCGATAGTAACCGACCTACTGGACGTCGAGAAGAATCCGCGCAAGCCGAATTACGCCATGGCCGAGGAAGTGCCGCTGGTGCTGTGGGACTGCATCTTCCCCAAGGTCGACAATGCCGAGCAGGCGGCGCTCGACGTGCACGATCCCGACGCGGAGGGCAACACCAGCATGAAGGACGCCATCGACTGGGTCTGGCTGGGCGAGGACAAACCATCGTACCTGCACGGACCGGGCGGACTGGTAGACAGCATGTGGGCGTGCTGGCGCGAGCGCAGAATGGACGAGCTGCTGGCGAACCGACTGCTAGACGCGGTGGCGCGTAAACCCGACCTCAGCCGGAGGCTGGCCGAGTCGGGCCCGCCGGAGAAACCGAGCAGCAGCCAGCGGGTGTACGAGGGCGGCGACTCAGCCAGGGCGTCAGGGACGTACGTCCCCGTGCTCAAGAAGCGCCTGCTGGCGTCGCCGGAGGAGGTCAACGACAAGTGGGCCCAGAGAAAGGGGTTCGCCAGCGCGGAGGAACTGTCCAAGACCAAGAACTGGGCGTAGCGTTATCAACGGCGAACAACGACGGGGATAGCAGTGCGGCAGACAGCAGCGTAGATGAATAAATCACCTAAATCTACCCTTCTTCTGAGCAGTCCAAATGTTTTAGCAATCCCAACCCACACGCTTAAACTTCAAAATAAAACAAACCCTTGACAGAAAAACAGCCATCACCCCTTCCCCCCGTCCTCCCCCTCCACCAAACACGCCCTAATCCCCCTCCAGACCGCCTCCACAATCCTCCTCCTCGGCAACAGCCCCGGAAACAGCACCACCACATCCTCCTCCCCCTCCACCACCACCACCAAATAATACCTGACCTCAAACCCCCGAAACGCCTCATTTATCAACACATCGCGTATCTTCTCCGTCGGGATAAACCTCGTCTGCCTGCCCCACCCCAACTTCCCGCCCCCACCACCACCACCCCCCGACCCCGACCCCGACCCGGACCCGGACGTGCACGTCTGGATCCCCAGCCCGCGCAGCACCAGCACCGACTCGGTCGTGTGCAGCCGCGTGTGCACCGCCGCGTAGATCGCGCCCGCAGCCGCCCCCGCGACGGCCCAGTCGGGGAGTGGGGTGGTGAGGCTGGTGAGGAGGGTGCCGGCTTGGGAGAGCTGCGCGTGGGAGAGTGCCGTGCGGAGGAAGAGGGCGATGTTCCCGGCGGAGAGGAGGGTGAGGAGCGGTTCTTGTGGGGGTTGTTGTTGTTGTGGTTGTTGGTGGTAGTTGTGGTTGGTTGTGGTGGGGAAGGGGTCGAAGCGGGTGTAGAGGGTTAGGAGGGCGGCGAGGACGACGAGGAAGCGGAGGAGGTGGATGCTGAGGAGGAGGAGGCGGAGCGGGATGGTCAGGGGCGGGCAGGTGGTGACTGTAAATTCGGCGGTTGTCGGGGAGGGGCGGCGGATGTAGAGGTGGGGGGATGTGGTGAGCATGGTGTCGGTTGGACTGGGTGGTGGTTGTGGTATGGTATGGAGGTGGGAAGTGTTGATTTGTTTCGTAGTTTGGGCGGTGATGTTGTTGCGCGTGCTGGCCGGTGTCACCTTGGTCGCCTGGCCGTGGGTTTGTTTGGTCGACTCATTATTCGGTAGGAAAGAATCAATTCATTCCTCTCGTCGAGAGTTCCGCAATTGCTAGTTGAAGGGCCGGTGTGCGCATGTGAATGAGAGAGGAAACCGTGGACGCGCCGAAGGGGAAGCGGCCAGCACAAGTCCACTATCGATAAGCATTACCCTAACCCTTCAGTATCCCAGTACCCTAACCCTTCAGTATCCCAGCGCACTGGCCCCCAAATCTGTGCAGGGTATATGTATTAGTTTCCGCACCCCCAATTTTCGACTGTAATGGTCAGTTTGGTTTCGGAGGCACTTGATTTTCTCGCTGTTTCTACTCCATCCCCATAAGAACCCCCCAGCGGCGCCCAGCACGAATCTCGCGGTGGCCACCCACTCGCACGGGTAACCTGCGATCGCTGCGTGTGGCCCTAAGCAATGAAGATGACACTTGAGGGAGGTCTCACTCTGCAGAGGCATCTTCACCGTCAGATGGCGCGCTGGATCACGATCGCTGGGGGCTTGGGGTAGAGCGGCGAGATGGAGATGTCGACTCCAATTTTTGTCATTTCTTTTGCACTGTTTTATTTATCGACAAGTGACTTGGATGATGCCTGTCACCTTGAAAAGTGATCCCATCAATTGCGACAACACAAAAACGCCAAAGAGGCAGTTGGTGGCTATTGACATGCAGCCTGGCGATGATCAACTTAGGGTTGTTGAGGGTTGAAGAATCTCGCGATGTTGGCCCACACAAACCTCCAACCCTGAATGACAGACACAGCACAACACACTAACACCAAACAAGGAGACATCAGATAGACAAACAATATCAACTTCTGCTACTGCAACTGCTACTACTAGACCCCCATTACAAATCCAGCAATGCAAATCTCCCCCATCGAAACGAAAACACCATCCAACACAGTGCCGTGAGGCAACAATGTAGTTATCCCACACCCATTCAACCCAGTTGAACCTGTTTCACCCACCCGCCAGCTTTTGTTGCCTTTTCCCATCCCCTCCTCCCACCTCCGCCCATATCCAATCCAATCCAATCTGGTATTCCATAACCCCTCCTGTGCTACCTCCTGCCACCCCCCATCCATCCATCCACTCATCCACCTCCCAGCCAGCCAGCCCAGCCGAGTTGTCATAAGTCATGAGAAGGGAGATAAAAGGTATCCCAGAATGATGATGAAAAGTAAAATGAGAAAAAAACGTATAAATACTGAAAAATCAAATGCAAAATGCGACATGCAAACCAGATAACTACCACCACCCACCATGGCGCGAGGGAGGAGGAGAGCAAGAAAGAAATATGCCCTGCCTCGCCTCGCTGTGGCGTCCGTCTCCATTGACCTCACCCAGGCCATCAACTCTTCATAGATATATTTCCCTTCGTCCAGGACAGCGGTACCTCATACCCCTCCTTTTTTCCGTTCTCCATGTTAACATACCGCGTTGTTGGTATTGTACGCGGCCGTGTGTGTGTGTATGTGTGTGTGCATGAAATAAACCGACAGACCAGCCCGTCCATCCCCCTCCCCAACCCTCACATAACAACAACCCCATTAAATCATCTCACTCTGATGCAACCCCGTGCGATACTCATTCCTCCCTTCCTGCTGCGCGACCTGCGCCTGGACCTGCTGATAAACCACCTGGTTCTGAACGCGGTAGTTCATGCCCATGCTGACGGGCGGGTGCGAAGAGGGTGCGGGCGGCGGCGGCGGCGGCACGCTCTCGTAGGGCGCGCCGCCCATCATCTCGGGCGATTTGATGGACGAGGGCCCGCGGCTGCGGCTGGCGGAGCGCATGCGCTCCGTCGCGCGCGAGATGCGCCCCGCGATGCTGTCGACGCTGCTGCGGCCGCGGTTGTGCCCGTTGCGCGGGTTGGGGGTTGAGATGATGGGTACCGTGGCCTCGCTGACGGGGATTGCGGAGGGGATGGGGGGCGGGGGAGGGGGTTGCTGGTGCTGCTGCTGCTGGGGTTGGTATTGTTGCGGGTAAAGCTGTTGTTGGAGTTGTTGCTGAAGCTGCTGCGGCGGCTGGGGCTGGTCGTCGTCCATGACGATCTCGATCATGCCTGAGCTGCCGCCGTAAACGACCGGCTGGGGGCCGCCGACGTGGGGGAGGGGAGCCGGCGGGGGCGGTGGCGGCTGCGCGAGGTGTTGCAGCTCCTTGAGCATGGGTGGGACCGGCGGTGGAGGTGGCGGCGGGATGTTCGCGTTTGCATCATGCGACGGCCTCCGAGTAGGGAAAGCGTTGGCGTCGTGGGATGGCCTCCGGGCAGGGAAAGCGTTGGCATCGTGGGACGGCCTCCGGCCCATCGACGTCGAGTTGACAACGGAGGGCCGTCTCGATTGGGTCTCCGGTTGGACCAGGTCCCGGGGAGGAGCAGACATGGACCTACCGATCTGGGCTGCGATCCTGGACTGGGCTGGCGGAGGCGGCGTGTACACGGACGACGAGAGCAGCATCGGAATGTCGTCGACCTTTCGCTCCTCCTCTACACGTTCCGGTGAACGCCTGCCTGGCGACTCACGCTGCGGCTGCGGTTGCGGCTGCGGCTGCGGCGGCATGGCGGGCGAGGCCTGCGCGAAAGTAGACGGGATCGGGGGAACGGGAGCGTTCCTGGAACTCGACTCGGAATCCATCACCAGCCGCATCGCCCTGGGCGTTGCCGGAAGCCCAATGGCCGGCCTGTTGCGGGTCGCATACATACTTCTCCCGGCGCTGGGATCCACGCTTGCGCTGCGGAATGGGAGGTCCTCCTTCTTCGGTGGCACGTATGTCGTGCTCGGAAGTTCCATGAGCGAGGGCAGCGCACTGGCAAGTGGCGCAGGTGTGATCTCGTCGGGATGCATGATCGGCGGCGCCGAGGGCCTCGTTGCGAGAGACTTGCGGCGCGCCTCGAGTTCACGGGCAGCGGCCTCCTTCTTCAGCTGTCTCTCATCCTTAATGACTCTCAGATCGCCCGAGTTGTTGTCTGCAACAAGCTGCATCGGCGCCGGGGTCTTCAACGGAGCAGCGATCTTGCGACGCGAAGAGGTCTCCGTCCCGGCGTGTGATGTGTTCCGCCGAAGATCCGACTTCTCCCTGGGTGCCTCCCGCGTAGACCATGCGGTTGATCGAACCGACATTGGCGAGGCCGGTACTTCTCCCCTGGCTCTGCTCGCGCTGCGATTGTTTCTCTGGCGGAACTTCTCCTGGGCCTCGACCGCCTGCCTGTAATCCTCCCTCATCATCCGACCCATAGTAATGCTGCTGCAAGTTTGCCGACATGGGCTGCGGCGAGGATGGCGACCTGTTCGACGGCGGGCCGCGCGATACGGAGCGTCCACGGAGGTCCAGCGCGGGCGGAACGTGACGCTTATCCGGGCTGCGCGCGCGGCTCGAGCTGCGGCCGTTCCGGCTGGCGGTGCGGCTCGAACCCCTGACCCGGGAGCCATCTCGGTTGGCGTATCCCACCTTCTTGACCGTGCTCGGCTGGCTCGGCAGTTCCATTTCATCGTTGGAGATATCAATCAGCCTTCCTTTGCCGCCGTTGTGGCTCATCTGATCAAAGTCCTCCTTGGGTGTCGCCAAGTTGATCAGGTCCTCGGGCGACATGGGCACTGGCGATTTCGGCGAGCGTTTTCCGCCCTTGGGAGTGTAACTCCGCGACGAAGCCCGCCCGCGGTCTTGAGACTTTCCACGGTTGTCCTTGCGTGACCGGCTGGTAGCACGCTCATTGCGGCCGTCGCGGCTGCTCTCCCGAATTTGCTTCTTGGTCGGCGCCGCGTCTAGACTGTGAACGTAGTTGTCTAGGCCCTTGCTCTGGCTGTTGTGGTACCCACGCTGGCTCCTTGCAACGCTTGATGCCGCCGAAGCCACGCTTACAGAGCTGGCCACGGACCCAGGGCCTCTTCGCCTGGATGGCCAGTGGTATCGGACAGAGGAATTCGCCGATGGTTCGGGTGAAGTGAGGTCTTCTGGCAGAGAGTCTTTGAACGAGGGGAGGGACAAATCAAGGCCTTCAGGGATGCGGCTGCGGGAGCCATTCCTCCTGTATCTTCCGCCTTCCATCAAGGCAGCAACAGCCGCGGGGGACGGGGACGGAGGCGGGTGCCCCTTAACATTCTCCTTCATCAACCTCGGGCTAGCAGTATTCGGTCTCGTGAGTTCGAGCTTCCTCACGGCAGTGTCGTGGACTTCGGTCGATTGGAATGCGTTCGCATAAGGGTCTCCCTCCGGCCGCGCTATGGCAGTCAGCAGATCGCGCTGGGCCGAGTCAGGGGCTTCTCCAATCGATGGCAAGCGCTGCCGGCCAAATCCATGCACTGGACGGGCAGATGCCGGGGTGTTAAACTGGCTCCGGTTTCCTCGCAAGATGGCAGTCGCGGGGTCAGCGCCGCCGGGAGATAGTGCCGTTTCCAACATGGGCGTCGCTGCAGCGGCTATCGGAGTCTTGCCGTCGTCGACGTTTGCCAGCAGCCTGTTTTTGGCATGAGGGTCGAAAGAAGTGATGAGTTTTAGCGCCGAGTTCTTTGCGATACTTCTTTGTGGCCCGTGGTTCATGACCGGGGGCGAGAGCGGCGGGCTGAGCAATTCGGGGACCGTCTGTGTGATACTGGGGAAAGTGAGCTGCTGGGCGGATGGGGAAGACCAGGGCTCGGTAGATTCGCGGCCGGTGCAGGCAAAGCATCGGATAGCCAGTTGTTGCTGACCGTGCTGGACCGCCCACTCGCCCCATTTCTTGACAATCTGTTCCTGTCGTTCCCAAGCTGCCGGGAAGAAGAGACACGTGAGGACGAGAGCCTCCATGTACTTCTTATGCGAAACGTAAATCTCGACAGCATCGTTGTGGTCGCCCATGCCAACCATGATTGTCGCAGCGGCGTGGACATCGCCGCTCTCGAGCAGCCGCTGCACATAGGCACGACCCAGCTTGTGCTGAGATGCCTGCCCGCCGATACCGCTCAGTGCGAGAAGCATCCAGTCTGACGAGGTCATGTTCTCGGATCCCATCGCCATGATATCGGTGTTGATATCGCCTAGCCACTTCGCCAGCAGAATACGGTTCGTCGAGCCAAGCGGGTGGCGGGACATTTCGTCCCGGACCAAGTCGTCAATGTCCTTGTGCCATCCGAAGATGGTGCTGAGCATCTGCCGTCGCAGGTCATCGTTTGTCAGGCGGCTATTGTCAGAGGAAAACGGCGCCTTGTACGGCACATCTGCAAGGCGGCTCTTTGTGAACTTGAACAGATCGACAACCCGCGCATCTTCCGGACTGCGCGGCACCTCGTTGCGTAACCTCGAAGGCTTGCGGGCGGTGTGGTAATGCGAGCTCCCCATCGAAATCGAGCTGGTCGTCGATAGAGATTCCCTTTCTTTCCTTTCCCGGGGCTGAGTGTAGCCGGAGCGAAGCGACGAACCGGCCGAGATGTAGGTGTTCTCGGTCATGCCCCGTGATACGGTAGAAGCTGGATACCGCCGCGCCGCGGTTTGGGACGTGGACGACGAAATCGACACGGTTGACCGGGAGATGTTCGAGGCCGGTGTGGTGGGACGATACTGTTCGGTGTCGGACTCGCTTTGCAGATACCGGGCTAAAGGCGACCTCCCATCCTCTTGATCGGACATGTCGGCCGGCCGAAATGTGATTTCTACCTGTGATTCTGATTCGGAGACATGCCCGGGTTGGCTCTTCTCTTCGGCCTCCAACGAAATAGGGGGTGATGGCGGGAGCAGATTTGCAGGGTGCTGTACGTTCTGAACCATCATGGCTGGCGCGTTGAGGTCGAATTGCTGGACCGTGTTGTTGGCTCCGAGTGTAAAGAGCGTGCCCGAGGGGCCGTAGACAGCCAGGCCGCGGATGGTGTCGAGAGTCGGGATCGTGTCATAAGTTACGTGTTTAGTCCGCACGTCCCATGATATGGTTTCACTATGCATGTTTAGTGGTTGGCCGATCACTTTACCAGCTCCCAGAAGCACTCACGATTCTGAGTGTTGAATAATCCGGCCGTTCTTGGACCACCCCCATCCAGTTTGGGCCCGTCAGGTAGTTTTCCGTCCTCTTCAGAATGCGCACGATCTTGGCCGGGTCATCGGCGTTGTAAGCCTTGGATACACTCCACACACGGAGGTCGCCATCGTTTGTCTGTACCGACAGCATATCCGATTTTGACCGGGAAGATGAGGCGTGCCATGATAGGGTCACAATTGGTGATGGCACACTTGATGTGGTGAGGTTGTGCAGAATTGTAAACCTTGGCTGGAGAGTCGCGATCAAGAGCGACCCGTTTTGGTAGCTGTAACTTCCGTGTCAGCCTCAAGTGAAACCATCCAGAAAGGCCGCTTGAACGTACCCGATAGCGAAGGTCCTGCAGTCGGCTGCAGGTGAGATGGCCGTGATGGCGATCTGGTCAATCGTCCTCGCGGAGAGGTGCTCTGATGTTGTCGGCTCAAATAATATCACATTGCCTTGTGAGTTGCCTGGGTCCCCGTCAGCCAAGCGCTCACGACAGGAAGCCGTAACACGTCGCACTCACCAAACGCAACATTCCCGTTTCGCATCCAAGAGGCACATGTGAGATTCTCATACGACGCAAAGCGGGCGACTTCGTCTCCTGTCAAGAGATCCCACACAATAGCCGTCTGCCCCACATCGTAGCTGACCACCAACCTCCCTGCTCCAATGTCGCTGTGGTTGTCGACGGCCAGTAACTGAACCTCCTCGGCGTGCCGCGCGAATCGCCGTTCTATCGCTAGTGTGTCGTAGTGGCAGCATACTACCGAAGTCCCCTGAGCATAGAGGAACATGGATGCCGTAGCGGCGCACGGATCGAAGTAGCGGCTGGCATTAATCGTGTTGTTAGGCGTCGCCATGGCGTAGCCGTGCATGTGGGCGAGCCTTCCTTTCTCATGGGTGGCAGTGCTGGAGCCAGCACGGCTCCGGGAAACATGAGGGCCCGCAGCGGACATGGCGGGCAACGGGGCGGACTAGATAAGTCCTCGGTCTTGTGGATGATGAGACTACCAAGGGTCACCTGCTTGTATATTAGTCGGCTGCTTGCATTGCAGGGGGGTCATCCGGCGCGGTCTGGCGCGCGAGACTAGCCGCCGGGCATTCGATAGGAAAGTCTCTCGCATCACACCCGGTATGGCTCCGTCGCGGTACGGACGGGGGCGGCGAGCATAAAAACAAGATAGAGAACATACCGACCGATCAGTAGATAAGTAGCACGCACCGGAGGCGGAGCGGCGAACTAGGGCGAGCGGCGAGGCTACACAATCCGAACCCCAACCATCACATGGGACAGTGTCTCCCGCTGTCAGTTCCCGTAGTCGGTACGTTCCTCCACGTTCCGTGCACCTACGAAAGCCGAGCTTTCTAGGTATCCCGCTGCATGTGACTGACGAGTTGGCGTGAATGTAAGTGATCGCCACGCCTGTCGTGTTTTGGGGAGATGCCAGTGCAAGCCGAGGACGAAAGGGTTCCTGTGGTGACGGGATGCCCGGCGTGAGAGTGCTAGCTGTGGGCACGTTGTAGCGGGGGAAGACGGGAAGGAGAAGCGAATTCGAGACGAGAGTTGGAAGGGTATTGGGTCGGCCGCACGGTTGCACCGGGGATGTTTCTTCTCCGGGGGGGGGGGGGGGGGGAAAGGAACCCAAAGCCCCCCCCAACCCCAGGGAGGGGGGGGGGGAGTGTGCGGGCTGAACTGTACGGGGGCGGCAAAGATAAGTCTACCGGCCTCGCCTCATGAACGGGAACCTTGTAAGGGGGTGCTTGTCAAGTGCGCTCAGCGCTTGTCGTGCGGCAAAGGAGCTTCGGCGGGTAGACGAGCGGCTTCAATAACAGAGCGGCAGAAAGGTGTGAAGAAGCGGTCCGAGGTCAAGTTGTGTATAAGTCTGGGACGCCCGAAACTGCGCCCCCTAATTACCGCGCAAGTTCTTGCTGTTTCTTTTTACCGCTCTGGCGCATGCACAATGTGCGTCAACGAGGGAATAGGGTTGCAGAAACCTTGGGAGGGCAAGTGGGAAAAGGAAAGACAAGTACACTGTTGCCACGAGGGTGTGCCGGGAAATAAGACGACCCCAGCCATCGTAGGCGCTTAAATCGGATGGGGCTCGACAGGCGACTGGGCGACTGGGCAAGGGCACCATGGGGCACATATAAAATGAGAATGCCTGTTCACTGCTTGCTCCCTCCTGCGCGCCGTTCGGGTTCTTCACTGCCTCCTCTTCGCTTGCACCCTATTGCGCGAATCTGGGAGCAGATGCGGGCCGGCCAGGGCCAAGGGGGGTGTTTCTGTGGTCCCGCGGGGGCTGCAGGGAAAGGCAGATGGCAAGATGCGCATTGACTAGGGCGGGACTAGCAGCCGGGGTGTCCTGCGAGTAGAAATGCGGCTTGCGCCTGGGCTGGACGAGACCCTGGTCTGCAGGAGCAGAAAGTGACTTCGATCTGTCCCCATCACTGGTGGGAAGCACAGGATGCCAGGACTCGAGCAGTGCTTTGCAGCGGTCCGCATCAACCGTGGTTGGCTTGCAGCATCCGCCGTACATGGTACATCCAATATTTGCCATAATTCGGTCGCTGCTGCTGGTTTGGCTGTTGACCGTCCCTAGAACCCGCTGCTGGTTTTTGGGCGTTGCTGCTGACGAGGCCGCATGACCTGTTACCCCCTCGTAGCTGAAAAGGAGGCGGATGCTGGCCGTCTCGCCTCATCTACGAAAATCCTGTGGTATGTATTCACACCAGGTCAACGCTATGGGTTGATAGGGGAACGAGTGACCTTTGAGAGGCCGCCTCGGGGCCGAGAGACCGGGTGTGCCGAGCTCCACGATGACAGCGTGGCCCGGGTGGCAGGTGTGCTGTCTGAATTGCGAATTGGGCAGCGGTCATGGCGCTGGCATGTCCCGTTGCGGCCCGTCTGTGTGCTCGAGGTTGCCGCGCTGGTCGTAGCGCAAGAGAGATGACCTCCAGAAACTTGAGCGGTACCTTACCTGTGAGGATGCAACGATCTGCAGGCGGGAACTCTGCCCCGCGGCAGCTGTGCCGTCCATAATCGGAGAAGCACGCAAAAGTGCACTTTTTTTCTTTTGTCTTTTTTTACCTTCTTCTTTTCGTTCGTGTTGACAAAAAACCTTTGATTGCCGCAATTGTTGCTCTGTCTCTCGATATGGAAATCGGCTGGTTCCGGGTCAGACGCCAACTCCAAGCAGCTTCCGTCCCGTCTTACCTTCTTCCGTCTGAATCCGTGGTTTGTTCCTCGAATTTGCAAGTCCGGAGATTCACGATGTGGTTGGTTGGTGGAAGTTGGGGGGAGCCACAAGAATTGGCGGCGGGGAGAAGTGGGGAACCACACCTGAGGGCAAGGGTGCGTTAAGCGCCTTGTCCGGCGATTGGTCGGTAAATCCCTGTCATGCAGCCAATCACGGCTGCTATCACCGTGCTCACAGGGATCCAGTCGCTTTCCCACCCTCAACCTTTCGAAACGTCCCTGCCGTATTATCCTATTGTTCGTCACTCGAGTCCTTCAAAGGATGGAAGACAATGGAGCAGCTGAAACGAGTCATGAAGCCAGGCCAGTGGCAGTCGATATTTGATATTGCATTTGGATTTGGATTTTCCGGGATTTTGAGACGACAATAGCCCGACTGTGCCCCTGAAAAGAAAGGGGTTCTGCGATTTGAATGTTTCCCGGTATTTCAGTTACAGAATTCATGCACTCTCCATTCCCAACCTGGAAACTGGAGCTGGAAACTGGAAACTGGAAACCGGAAACGGGCACTCAAACCTGGAACAGCCGACTGGCCTCCATGGACAACGATCTGGACGTCAGGTAGCTAGCTCACAGGCTCGAGAACCCCGCTCCCCCCTCCGGTTCGTCCCGTTTCGAGTCGAGCTGGTGGTAATCACTACACAGCAGACCGTCTTTTGCCAGAATCCATGCGGTGAAGCCCGAGTCGGAGTTGAACTTTTGGTGCTGTTTGAATACGAAGTTCCTGCGGCTTCTGAAACCCCCAAACTCTGGTGTATGTGCAACGCTGGCACCCCACCATACCGGGCTGCAGGTGCACCCACTTTACCTGAGAATTGCAGATTAAGTCGCATAACCTCAACGGTCTCCCACATTTCTTAGTGAGAGGGCCTCACTCATGGTCGGACTACACTAGATGAGTTTGGGGGTTTGGTCAATGCACAACACCGCTTTCCAATCACATCAAAACAACACGTGCCCCCGAATCTCTCCCGGGCAGCTTCGGTGCATCCGTCCCGATTAACGGTTATGCAGCTGCGAGACTTGATTCGCCTGGGCCGTTGTTTCGGGTGTATTCATGGCGGTCGGCGCTTCTCGAATCATCCCATCCCCTACATACGTACATACATACCTGCACAGCACCCGACCATCGCCAACAATGGCGTGCCGCCGTTCGTCCATAAAATGCTATAAGTGACTCCTTTTGCCCCCCAAGCCAACCCCCGCATCGCTGAGGGGTCCGCCAATGGAGGCGGCGGAACGAGGAGGGAAATTCGACCAGCTGCAGGCACGGCGCACTCGCAGGCGATGAAACCCAAAGCAGCACTTCCGGTTGGGTTGCGCTGGGCCCTCGGGTCTTCTGGGTGACCCCCATCGATCTCCATATCAAGCTATGCATCACGATAGCATCTGCGTCCATACCCGCCCGCCCCGCAAAGCCTCGATAGGATAGGGCGGCCCCCGCCCCCGCGGCCACGAGCTGTGGCCGGGCTGCAAGGTCACGCTTCTTGACACGCCGACCAGGCGGCCACGTTGAGAGGCCCATACCCGACCGCTGGGACCGGTGGCCCCGTGGAGGCCCTGTGTGGTGGGCAGAATCGTGCCTGTGTCGCCCTCTGCCTCGCGCTGCGCCGCCCTCTCCGTCATCGGTCAAGCAGAGCCAGTCGCCGCGCCCCGTCCCTGACATGGCCGTATATGCTGTCAAACGTCAGAGTAGAGTGGTTGCATGCGCCCTGGGCACCGCAAACGAGCCAAATGTCACGTCACCCCATCTGCGTCACGGTTGTTCTGGAAGGCCCACGGCGTCGTCACCCGGCGGTAGCGGTGGAAAGGGAAAGCCTGGGTCTCGGCATCGTCGTTGTCGCCCAGCGTTGGACAGCGTGGGGTTTGTCCCGCAACGTGCGCTTCCGGAATCCCGGATGTTACCGCCGGCCATTGCTCGCATTACCTCGCAGCCTGGGTAGCCATCTAGATTCTAAAGCGGTCAGAAGGTGAGGAGATGTCCTTAGGGTACCAAATTATGGAAGATGACAGTAGATGATGACTTACAAATAGGTCAATTGACCTTCCACCTCGGGCAGTGACCCGACTGCAACATGAATGATGTCAAAAACTCAATTGGTGTCCCGATCTGGTCTGGCAATCTCAAATTTGATGGACCGGGGGGAGGGTACGATGAAGGTCAAAGCGGAACCGGCGGGAAGGGAGCTTTGGCCTCTTTTCTCATCCCCGCATGCAGGGCAAGAAGGGCGGGGCCGACGGCAGCTTCCTTCTCATCCCATGTCGAGCGCAAGGGTTTTTCCTTGCGCTGTTCCTTCAGCACATCAAAACATCACATCCCGTCTTCGCATCTGTCAATGAAGCTTGTTGGTTCGGATGCCAGTGACTGCAACGGGAATGACGGGGAAAAATTAACAATGGTCATGCTTGGGCCGTGACGGCCCGCGGGAGCACGGTGACCTTGCGCATCGCAATCTAAACGCACCACACACGAACATGGCATCAGCATTGCTTTCTCGGACGACTGCTCTTGGATACAACGCAACGCAACCACTCACACAGCGTCGTGGCCGAGTTCGGGCTTTCTCAACCCTCCTTTTCGAGTTCCTCAGACTTGGACTAGGCAAGAACACTCCGCCATTGGCTTCTTCCCCGCGTTGATTGAGAGAGAGAATCAGAAAATCAGAAATCTCGAACTCGCTTGCCTCTGCAGGATCTCGCAAAATAACGTTACCCGTATCGTGTAATTCGGCATCACACCACCTCCGCGGCGCTGACAAACACAGGACCTCGGGCACACCAGCACACTTACTTAGTACTGTGTACTAGCGAATTCCTGCTGCCATCCACCGAAGGTGCATGCAGTGCAAGCCGTGTAGTGCAGCATGGATCATGCAAACCCATCATGAACAACTTCCCCAATTCGAAGTCACCCACCTCGCATCGCATGAACATCAATATGAACGAATGATCTCCAAGACCTGCAGCCCCGGTCTCGGGTCCCTCACCCTTCGTATTTTCCATCCACCAGTAAGTGAGTGGCTGTGTCACAAGTTCAAGCCTCAAAGTTGCCACCCCTCAACGCCTCAATCGTCACCTCACCTGTACCCTCTCCCCATCTCGAGTCCGCATTGTCTGTTTTGGTCCACTTACAGCTTCACCGCTCGCGCTGTCTCACCCCCCTCGCCCCTCATCGGTTTGTACAGACGACAACTCACCCACCAAAGGAACGTGACGACCGAGTGCGCATGTGCAGCTCGCCGCCAGCACTCCGGAGCAGAAACTCGTTTGACTCTTCGCCAAACTCCTGCCAGTAGCCGACAGCCGGGTGCCGGCTCCGGCTTGGTGGGGAACAGCTTCCATTTGTTGAACAATGACAAAGGACCGAGGAGAGAAGTGGATTGTCAAAAGCCCACCGTGATTCGAGCCGGACAATATGTGGCGTCGATTGGTTCTGTGTGCACTGCGCGGAAAATCGACTGCATGCCGGCGGATCACACAAAGGGATCGATTTAAACGCCAAGCAAGGTGACATGCCGCCACCAGACTCGATCACGCTGATGCGATTGATCACGGGCTTGCCGTGGGCACTTCACTCGAAAACTGGAATGGTGGAAGGATTCCACTAACGAATTGAATGTTTTCGGTCCTCCTTCTACCCCCCAACCAGAGACAGCAAGACCTTGGAATGGTCTGCTCATCTCTTTCATTCAGCAGCATCTCGTTCGGAACATCCGTGCGCATTGATCTTATACGCCGAGCCATACGTCGCACGGCCGTTCTCCTTGGTCCTCGTTGATCTTAAAAGAAGAAGCATGAGACAATATCATAACTTCCGCTTGTTAAGCCCTGCCGCCGTGCCGATGAGCCAAACTTAAAACCACTCACTTGGCCGCAGTCAACGAACAACTCCGGGGAAGAGACGCAGATGCAGTGATGATCGCCACGGCTTATCCGTTGTTGGCGCCAACAAGACTCCTGATCCCTGCCAGCATTGGCAACGGCCAGGACCACAGGACCAAAAGGGCCATGTCGGTTTGTCCCCTAACCCCAAAAAGACGGCGGATTCTAAGCTGATCGCGCGTTCCGGCCTGGATCGGGCCGCATGCCCATCACACGCTAAGCCTGAGAGCTGAGGCTCATATCACGCTCGGAAGTGGCAAAAGTTCCTTCCAGCACCAGTAACCACTTCATCACAAGCCCCGGGGGGCTCCGCAGTCAGCTTAGGATGATCACCACGTAGAGTAAACGTTGCCTCAACCCTCAAAGTGCGACCGAGGCCATGAATACCCTCGCTGGTCTCTTGCGTCATCCTCGGCGAAATCAGAAATGAGATGCTCGCCAAATGTGACGAGAACATAAGGGACTCCACCCGGTTGGCGCCTGACCCTTTGTTCATTCAACGGCTTCATTGATAACCAAAAACTCGCCGAGCAGACATGGTTCTTCGGTTACGGATAGGGGCCAGGGTTTGAACATCGACGGATCACCGTGTAACTCATCACCACGTAACGATGCTAGTACAGGGTCATGGACTGGAAAGATGGAGTGAAAAGTGGCGAGGACCGAGCCCCAAGCCAAAGCGGCAATGTACACTTCAGTAGAGGTCTTGCTTCGTCTAGGGTTAACGGCGAGTGGCCAGGAACCGCCAACGGACGGCTCCAAGAAGGGTTTCGACTAGACTCTCCAAAGTGCTGCCTGCTGCCACATCATTTGCCGTATCCGATACCTTTGTAATAATCCAACTCCACAGGCCCAAATTGAGAGCTAATGGGGTGAATATCCGTATCTTGCGCCTGTCATGTTATCAAATTCAGTCTGTCGCGAAGTCCACTACTAGGACTCCAGATCCCGGAGGCAGAACCTTAGTCCAAGTCATTCAAATACCCAACTCACTATCCGAAGCCATCTTCCACAGTAGCTGTTAATGGTAACAGAGCAGTCCTTGCTACTCATAATAGGTATCCAAATTCGGTGAAATAGAGATTCGATATCATCAGGTATACCCCCAGCGGGGAATACCTACAATCCCAACTCTGCGGCACCCTAAGATCAGGGAACACGTAAGGTAATCGGTAGGTCTACGAAAAGCATTAGACCACATGACCAAGGACTTCCGAGCCTGATTATTAAGCTACATCGTCTTCAAGGAGAGCGTATTGGTAACTTTTTGTGTCGTTTTGCTTGGTTCTCTTTCTCTTCCTCATTTTCTTTCTTCTCTTCCCTCATCTTTGAAAATTTTGTTTAATTAACAATATAGAAGAATGGTTTTTTTTTTTTTTTATTTTTTTTATTGTTTTTTATAGTAGTTTTTTCTCCGAATCATTTTTTTTTTTTTTTTTTTCTTTTTCTTTTCTTTTTTTTTGTTATTTTAGTTTA
>NT_165980.1:3136729-3155608 GCF_000143365.1 Chaetomium globosum CBS 148.51
TCGGTGACGTCAAGCTTGGTCCCATCACCACCCGATGTCCCCTCCTCTACATCATCGCCAACACAATGACTAGTAACAAGAAAGCGCATGCTTTTCCTCCTAGCACCGCGGTAATTCATGTATTATAGATACTCTCAGTCGTATATAGCAGCTTCTTTCTGTCCTTCTTCCCGACACTGGCCTCGTGATGCGGGCCACGAGTCATGTTCACTTCAGCAGCGCAGAGTCAAACATAATAACATTACGACGTAATGCTCTGGCTACGTACAAAACAACTATAGCCTACCTCGAAGCGTTGTGCCCTGTCATACCCCTCTTTGGCTTCCGGCCTCGAGGTGAAGCCGTAGAGGTGCTACGTCACAACGGGTGTGACTAGGGGCTACCAGGCGTCGACAAGCATCAGTTAGGTATGAACGAGGTTTATAGTAAACGGAATATGTTTCCGAGAAGCATGATGACGCCCCAACGGGCGTTCGTCGTACATACTACGTCGCCCAGGCAAGGAATACACACCGTCAGGGATCAAAGTCGATTCTATCAGAGACTTGAAGACGGTGGTTCATTAACCTTTTTTTGCTATGGTTTCGTGGAATGGAAGCTGTATCATAACTCGGTACATGTATCGGCTGCTATTTCGACAACATTTGTCTTCACGTCGAGCTAGTGTCTGCTCTGGCCGAGCCCGGGGCCGGATTCAGCGGTATATCGGGGTAGAGGTCCAGAAACCTCACATCAGAGCCCCCTCATGAAGCAAAGTATATCAGAACAATTACATTGCCCCCTTCTTGCCAGAGACAATGGGGGTTTTTGAGCGCTCGGGCAGCATCACCGAGAACTTGAACCGTAGCTGGTTAGCTAGCTATCTACGATCTGATTGTCAGCGGGCGCATGGGGGGCACGAGGAGCGAAAGGCACTGTTTTGCATCCCAGAGCCACCACTCTCTCCCCCCACCCCTCCCAATAATTGTTTTCTCATGTTCTTCTTAGCCGGGGTAAATTCCTAGGAGGTGAGTGCTGCTCGCAACAGGAACCACCAAGGTCCTACCGAGAGAGGAGGACGGAAAGGTTCTAGAGATCTGACCTCGCCTACGCCTACCATAGAAGACGAGATAACCTGATAATACGAGTTCAGCACACATAGACTAAAGTATTTCCCTCGTACCCCCAGAAGCTCAAAGCTCGACGGGTTGTTGTTCTGCCCCCATCCACTCCCCTAAGGCTTCCCAGTCGTGACAGGGCGAGGTTGAATCGCGGCCACATCAAACGAGGTCTAGTTCAGAGTAGCAATACGGAGGATGTTCAACCCGCATAACTGCGCAAGCATATGGGCCGTCCCGGTATCAGCTAACACCCTCCGTCGGCGAAGTGCCGTTGAGAGGTCTTGGCCTGAAGAAGCGGGAAAAGTGAGTCCACCAATGAAGAGGACGACGAAAGGAACTCTCACATCAGGAAACAACGACGCCTCTTCTCATGTTAGCTATCTGTGCCGCAAAGAAGAAACCAGCTTCAGAACACCGAGCATATCTTGTGGTATCTCGACAAGATATCCGGGCGGCCGCAGTTGTCGGCGTTGTGGTCCCGGGTGCGGTTTGCGATGACAGGTTGACGCGCTTGCAAGAAGCGCGCGTCCGCGGCTAACTTGAGTCCTGTCTTGTCACCAACAAGGCAACGCTCAAGGAGGTAACATTGAAAGAGGTAACAAGTGGAGGTGGAGCTACGACTGACTGTCTTGCTTCAAGCGCGGCAACCAAGGGAGGAGTTAATGTTTGTTTGACAATCACCGGCAATGAGGATCTCGAGGTTGATGCGATTGATGGTAACCATCAAATTGAGACTATCTACTACACTAGCTAATATCTACCACAGAGAACCAAGCCTTGAGCAACCAACCCTTCCAACCAAGCTGCTTCTCGGCAGCCAACCCAACGATACAGAAAACGGGGTATCACCACGGTATAACAAAAAAGTAGGGGTATCCAAACCAAAAATAGTAAAATGCAAAAAAAGACAAAAACTCCAGATGCCGATGATCCCATATGCCAATGTTTGTTCCAGTGTGTACTGAACCTGTGTAAGTGCAAATAACCCCCACCTTTTTTGATAGCCCCCGTGGTATGTTTTGCAACCCGTTTGTTCCCAGTTCCTGAAAATGCTTCATTCAAATGCTCAGATGCCGCTTTGGTCCCGTAGGATAGACAAGTAAAGAAAAAAAATATTAAAAAAAAGTTGGCCCGACGATGGCTGGAGCGTCGGTGAGTCGGGCTAAAGTGCCGCCCCACCGAGCCGGTGAGCTCACCGCTTATTAAGCCCGGACATGATTAAAAAATGTTTGCGATGAGAACGAGCCCTCAACCAGCCTGTGGCAAGGATGAATGGCAGAAGAAGAAAAGTCGGTTCGAAAATGAAGCGCCGAATGGAGGAAAAAGATGCAGAAAAAGAATGCTTCGCAAACGCTCTCCCGGAAAGGAAATCGGATGCCGAACCGGCGGGGCTGGGGTTGCCGATCAGAGCGTCCAGACCAAGATCCGCCCCAGGTGGAGGAGGGCGGGTATCTTATTGGTCGATCCCATTGTGTGGGCGGATGGGCGGGTTCGGGTACGTCTCGGCAATTTGCCGGTTGTGCGTGTTGCCTGGGATTGCAGGCGGTGAAGGCGCGGAACGAAGGCCCGGCTCACGGGCCGTTTTTTTTCTTGGGTGATGCCCCTTCATTAACCCGCAGATTTTGGTTCCCAGAGCCCGTGCTGAAATCCTTCCCAGTTGAAGAGAGGGTATTTTCTGGGTTCGGTCGGTGCGCGTCCGAGCACCCCGACCAGTTGAAATCTGTCTCGCTGTGCCGAAACTTGGCTGTTGATGCTGTAGGTCTCGGGCGACGCTTCGGTAAGAAGGCCCGAAGCCAAGGGAACCGAACACTGAAAATGTGTGCGAAGCTTGGCTGGTTTTGCCAAGATGCACTTCTCGGTAGAACTTTCCGGAAAGTGTGCGTGCATCTGTCCCGGGCCACGGGATTATTGCTTGTAATCAACAGTGGATGTTGATGACGAATGCCCGAATGCCCGAGGATGAGTCAATGCTGGATTGATTTCTGTCACCATGTGTTAGTCCAACTTCCTATCTTGGCCCGTGTCGGCAAGCTTCGGGTAATGCACTGTTTGCTTGGTCGCACATGGGAAATGCGATAAGATATGCACTTACCGATTGGGGGTGGAGCTGCCGCTGTCAGCACCCGCATGTGGGGAGCCGCTCGTTCACTCAGCCTCGGTGATGGTAGTCATGGCAGAGAGCTTGCTCTTGGTCGCCTTCTTGGCCGAGGCCGAACGCTTCTTGGGACCCGGTCGCCGCCGTTGCTGGTCCTGCTCGGCCTGCCTCCGTCGCATCTCCTTCTCGGCCAGGACGATCTTCCTCATCTCGCGCTGGTAGGCAAGCTGCTCCCTTTGCAACTGGAGGAACTCGGCTTCGGTAAGAACTGGTGCCGCGGGGGAGTGGACGGGCGAGGCGCTGCCTTGGCTGCTCGAGACGCTGCAGGCGTCGTCCTCGAACACGTCCATGAACAGCTCGTCGTCTGTGATGTATGACGTCGCCCGCTCGTAAGACTCGCCCTCTCCGAGAGATGACCTCCTAGGCCATGAGGGAAAGGCGCACTCCGGGTCGGGTCCCCGCCGAGACGAGGAGCGCGGTGCGATATCCATAGGTGAGGCCATGTTGCTGGATGTGCTGCGGGATGTGAAGGAGTCGAAAGAACTGCTCGATGAGCTCGAAGAGCCATAAGAACCAAACCCGAACATTGTGATTTTTGTTGTGTAAGACGCGTGTTTTTTGGTTGGTGTGGGATGACGTAGTGAGTGCCTGGTTGAGGGTTGTTGTGGAGCTAGGTGGATTACGGTTATTGTTTCAGGGTACTGGCCACCGGCTGGTGATGTAGTTGTGATGGAGTTTTTGAGGCAAATCGGGGGGGCAACGATGCAGAAGATATCTGTATGAAGGTCCTCTATATCTAAGATCGTGGGGTGGAGCGTGGGTTGGTAAGGCAGCAAGGGTGAAGGTACCTGGGCAGTCCCAATAGCCAGGATTGCGTGGGGCAGATTAAATTGAATGCCGAGGTGGTCAATACGGTGACTCGGGAAAGCAATGCAAGGGGGGCGTGTGTGTGTTGGGAGGGGCCCCTGACACACCGGGGGGGAGGCGGGATGTGGCACGCGGAATTTGACAAGGTACTTTTTGGCTTCGGACGCTGCTGGCCGTCGGGTTCGCACCCGCGGGGGATGCATCGTGACTTCCCCCCAAGGCACCTCAACCCTCGCCAGCACCCAACCAAGAGGGCTGCCTGGGGGCGGCACGCCCAACCACGGCCCCCTTCTCGAATTTCGAATGGCCCGGATTGGTACCGGGAGAGCCCCCACGCATACGCTTGGACAAACAGAAGCTGCCCTTTTGCTCACCGCACACGGCGCACGCCCAAGGGAGCAAGTTGCGGTGTCTGACCGCCATCCGTCCTTCGCATTTCTTTCGCACCCACAAAACGAGAAAAAATATACGTTTTTGTCCTGGGGTGTGCGTCCGGCTTACAGATTACTGGCGCACAACCATAAGCTCTGCTACCACGTCGGCCTTGTGTGTTGGATTTGAAATCGGGATTGGGTCGGACAAAGACAAACGGGGAGTCACTCGGAGCCTATCGCAACGCCGCCCCCATGAGGAACGTGTCAGCAACTCGGCGTGCCCCCCGAATCCGGGGGCTGAGCTGGGGAAAGAAGGCCTCTTCAAACGAGGCCCAGAGCCCAGCGCCCCGGGTTCTCAGGTCCCTATCTTGGGCAGCGTTTTATAAACGGCGCGATCCTTGCCCCCCTTCCGTTATAGTTTCTCATGAATCGCGCTTCTCCCCTGCTCCGGGCCCGTCTCCGTCTTGCCGAGGGCAAGGGTTCAAGGTTGGGACGGTCGGTCTAGGGGCTCACCCTGGACGCCCCTTCCCCGGCTTGGCTCCCCGGGAGATCAAAGCCCCCTGTTACCCCATGATTTCCGACGCCCAAGCGCGCCTCACCGCCTGGGGGGGGGACGGCAAACTGCGAGACGAGTCACTTTTGGTTCATCTCGAGGCGATGTGCATAGAAACAAACAAACAACACCACAGGCCTAGACGCCTCTCGGGCGTAACGGTGAGGGAGGCGGCAGCGGGTTATGACTACCGCGTCCAAGTGGCGCTGTTCTATTGCAAACATGGTGTTGCTTGTTCGATGGGAATGGTTGTCTTGATTGTCTCGGCTCGGCTGCTTGCTTTTCTCTCCCCTTGGATGTTGGCCTCCTCACAATTGGCTTATCACCAACGCACAAACTGGTTGCCGAACAAACTCGAGCCCTGACTGGTGCCTGCCCACCAAACCCACCAAACCCACCAACAAACCAGAAACATGCTTTGCTTGCCTCCATCCCGTTTCGCTCACCTTGCCCGGCTCCGGGCTACCGGCCAAGAGCCCGACGAGACACACCAAACCACCTCACTAAATGAAATCAGGTTCACGGGCATCAAAAAAAGGACAGCGAAACAAGTGGCCACCAACCCGCATGTATTTTTGGGGGGGGGTTGTGGTGTGGGGCGTGGTCCATGTGTGCAGAGGGCGCTGCCGTTGTTGGTTGCGGCGGCTGTTGAAAATAGCTTTTGCGGGCGGGAGCGCGGGCGAGCGGGCGAGCCCTGTTTTCCCACGTTTGCCAACACCAAGGTGCAGTCTTCGCTGTCCAACTCACCCACCTCACCGCAATCCCGAAAGCTGCCCAGACCCGGTGACGACGAGGTGGCATGCAACGTCACCGTGACCCCTCACGTTGGGCTCACAAAGTCTCATGTGGGCGGGCATGTGTTTATATTTTTTAATGGGTTTTCCTTGTCTTGTTGCGGCATGTTCGCATCCTGGAAAAAATCACGCGCAGCAAGCGATGCTTTTACTCCCGTCCTTATCTACCAACCCACCTACCCGAAAGACTTTTGGGCCTCCGTTTTGCGACGGTATCACGATCGCAAGGCAGGTGTGCGTGTCAGGCAGCTGGCATGCTGTAATCGTGGGCGAGTGAGGTTTGAGTGGTTACATGCAGGCGGGCGCAGCCCTATGTCCAGACCGACCGGCGAACAATAGAAGCCCGTTTGTGTTCGTTCTGTCGCGTATAGGGCTGCCTATCTAGCCGCCCGCTCCCGGGAATAGATACCATGCCGGCGTAGGCGAATCCCGCCATGCGGCGTCGAGTCAGACTGGGGAAACACAGCGGCGTAAAGAGAAGCTGCTGCTTACTGTGTGGAAGTCCCCTCGACGTCCCCTTTACATCATCTCACCTTACCAATCGCTATCTCCTCGTACCGAAGATAGGAGGGGATACGGATCATTATTAATCGGGAAAGGCAAGTGAGAGGCGGGACCGAAGTTCGGAGGCAACGTTCGCGACCGTAAATTTTCGGTTGCGACAGAACCGTTACGGGCGTGAAAAGGCGGATTTCGGCAGTTTGCCGGTGTGGCTTCCGATGATTGCGTTATCCGCTGTCTGTATTGCACTTTTTGGCGGACAGTGTTCAAACAAGCTGGAATCGGCCGAAATGCGGACAGCCCTGTTGCATCCGACCGCCGATAACGCCAAACCAAGATGGCAAGTCGAGATAAACTTGATGAACTTGATATGCAAGCCTCACCGTCTTCTTCCCGGATGATTTCTGATTCATTCCGCGGCAACTGAATCAGACAGCGCTTTGTTTGAGCTGAGCTCCGACGAGAGCTTTCCAAGGTCGAGGCGCTTACCGCATTTGGGCATTTTGCATATCGTCTACAAATCTAGCAAAAGTTAGCAAATTTAGCAGATCCAGTTCCCCTCACCAACTCACTCCCGGGCCTCACCTTGCTGCAAGGCGAGCTGAGTTGTCCCGTTTGGGCGCATTAGACTCCCCAGACCGCTTTTCCTGGAACTGCACTTTCCAGCTCTGGAACCCCCCTCCTGCATGATGCGCTGCTGGCTGCGGGTGTGTGTGTGTGTGAGACATACACACACCACAGGTCCAGCACAGTAAACGGAACGGACCAGTCGGTGGGTTCGCCCCCGGGGAAGCGGCATGCGCCAGATGGGCCGGAATGCGGATCCGACCCGCCCTCAAGCTCCTGACTAGCCTGACCCGCTCGTGAATCTCATGGCGTGGCCATGGCGGCGGACGGCGCTCCGCTGCCACGCTCCCCCGGATTGACCGCCGAGGGCAGTTTGTCACGAACGGTGTGCCCACACGATCGCGGTCCAGCCCGCACCAGGCGCCGCTTATCAGTGGATTTCTGAAGGAAGATCACGATAGCGCTTGCACGCGAACAGAAGGTGGCAAAGACTAGGTTACGAGGTCTTATCACCACGAGGCCGAGGCGGTGATTAACCCGCCGTCGTCGGGGGAATTTGGAATTTGGGAAGGCGGGGAGCGCAATTCCGGTCTTTTCTTTTTCGCATCCCCCAAACCCCCCATCCCCATGTCGATAGCGGCCAGGCCATTTCGCGATGGAGGACGAAGCTGACGCGAGGGACGGGGAAGCAGGGATGAAACATGGCTCGGATCCACAGCCTACCAAACCGGTGGGAACCCGGGCTCACCGGGGCTACCGGGCTAATTAGCCAAAAAGAAAACGACAAGGACAGCTTTTTTATCCCATTTCCTTTTTATTCCTTTTTCTCTTCGAAGCCCATCACGGTTGGATGGGAATCTCCGCCTGATGACAGGTCGAGGACGCCCCGGGTGCTTTTCCGCGACAACCGAATCGGCATATGCAGGTCGTCGTGCATCTGGCACACGATAAATCGAAACAAACACTGACTCGTCATCTTTACCCTCGTCCGGGGAAGCTGACCAGCCGTTCCAGATGTGCTGACGGGGCGTTCAACCGTTCGTTCAGGGGGGACCGGGGAACCGACCCGGACAAGGAGCCCAAGCGCAAAACTGCAATCTGTTGGTCGAGGCTATCCGGTGAGCCGGCTGGCCGGTCAGTCCCAGAAACTCAAAAAATGCACCGATTAGGACGACCAGGGCTCGCCTCCTCTCCCCCCTGGCCTGGCTGAGATGCAACAAGAACGACAAAACAACCCATGTCAACCATGCTTTTGGACCGGGGCCCCGGGCGCCGGAACCCTCGCCGCGGTCGGCCCGGCCGCTGCCTCCCCTTGTCCTGTCGTCGGCGCAGTACCCCCGAGACGGCCGGGTCTCCATCTGGTGCGAAGAGATTTTCTCGGGGTTTCACCGCTTGCAGAATCTGCAATCCGAGCTCCTGGGCTCGGTTGCCTCCGTCGGTAAATGAGGTCTCCACGACGACAACCTTGAACCCTCCCTACCCCCTAGCGTTAACTATCCTCGGTCCCGAACGACCGGAGCACCGGGACGGGGCCTCTCCTTCGCCTGCGCTAAAGGTGAGCTAGGCAACGGCTTTTTCCACAGCTTCCTTTTTTCATTCCAAGGACTTGCTTGTTTGGGCGAAAAAGCCCCCTTTCCCATCCTTGCTTTCGCCAACCCCAGCTGCCTAGCTCAGGGTAGGCTCCGTCTTGTCCAAAACGCTGGGTCGGTACCTTGAGGGTCCAAACCCAACCCAACCCCCCGGCGCGCGCTTTAACTTCCCCCTGAAATCAACGTTGCCATCTCCGGGGCGCTGGGATGGGAGGCAAAAAATCTCCCCAGAGGTTTGGATCCGCGGGAGAAAAAAAAGAAAACCTCCCCGCCACCGTGGGCGCGGCGCGGCGCGCGTGGGATGAAATCCCCGAATCGGTCGAGCGAGGGGGGCGCGTGGGGAAGGCTGGGCGACCGAGTGGCTGAGAATCGGCGCCAGCCCCAACGAGCCAACCTCTAGCCCACGTGTTTCCGATGGAGCCCGCCGAGCTTTGTCCCCCCACCACCCGCCCGCGCGGTTTGGGGTTGTTGAGAGAGGGTGGGGGGCGGATGGCTTCGGTGTGGCGGCGGGGTGAGTTTACTTTTGGGGTTGGGTTTGATGGTGATCGGTGTGTGGTTTGAGACCCTGAGGTTGGGTTTGAGACACGGGATTGAGCTGTTTTCGCATCGTTGCTGGTGATGGGGGTTCTGATGGCTCGGTAAGGTGTCAGCTGTCGCGTCTCGGCGCGCTCATTTTGGAGGAGCACGGGTTGAGGGTTTGAGGTTTGGGGGTTTGGGGTGAGGGTTTGTTGATCCAAGGCTGGTTCGATCGTACAGAACGGTTCGTGGGGTTGCACGTGCGGGAGAAGGCGTGATCGCATGGCGGAGTTGCAACACCTTGATTTCTTTTCTCAAGGGGAAGTATCTTCAAGGGGAAGTAGATTGTCGCCGTCCATGAGCCACGCGTCTCTGTGCTTCCGCACCGAGGGAGTGCGCTTTCACGGCTGACTCGGTGGCGGCTTCTTCGCAATCGTAGCTGATTGCTGGAATCGCCACCAATAATCTTTCTTTTCTTCAGCTTTGGAGGATGATTGGAGAGGCAGTCTCATTCTCGTCAATGCAAACCAACGAGTTGACGCGCATCGCCAAGCTTCGCCGCCTGCAGGAGGGGCCGCAGGCAGTATCCGACCCCGGGCCCACCCCGAATCGTCTCTCCGGTTCGTCGGTGCCAGGCCGGAGAGGTGGACCCCCGAGTCGGGGGCAAGTGGAGTTTGGCCGACTTACACGGAGTGGTTGGTGTGGGCTCCCTCCGCCGTCCAACCACACGCGTCTCGTATCACTCAAACTCGACAAAATCCTGTCATCTATTTGGCTTGGTTGCCCGAGCCAGTATCGTCTTTTGCTCGGTCACAATTCGTCAGAAATATCAGCTGCTGCTCCTTCAGGCTCCGTTTCCTCTCCGTTCTCGGGTGACTATCGTCGTCAGCAGATTGCAGAACGCCTATCCCTTGGGAAACACCACTCATGTTTGGGATGAGTGACTCACTAGTATCTCGTGATGGAGAGGACTGGACTCGCTTCGTAATGGCGGTTTCACAGAACTGACGAGTCCAAAGTCAGTACAACAATGCAACACCTTCCCTTTCCGCGATAGAGCCATCGAGTATTCAGGCAGTGCACCGCGAGATCCGGTGGGTCGCTCGTGTCATTGATACATTGTCTTCGACTGGACTAAGAATAACCTGAGGAGTCGCAATCTGACAATCCTGAGGCGCGCCAATGTGGACGATGCTACCACAGGGCGAAAGGCGAGCGATGCCCAAGGTCCAATCACAGACCGTTGAGGATCTAGATCTCATCACACTGCCGTCGCGACGATAGACGCGTGCAAGAGGAAAATCTCATGAAACTCACGCTTGGGGTTGAACTAATCATCACATCACAGAACGCTCTTACCCCTCTCCCTCTCCTCGAGGGGTGTGTCAAACAGGAAACTCGTTCGAGTCCTTATATTGAAATGAAACACCTACACCCACACGTGGTTGCTATCCTCCAAACAAAAAGCCGCATATCAAATCCATCACGTTTCTCCTCTCCTCGTTCGCCCCCAAGGTTTCACTTCGGCGTTCAGCTGCACTCTAAACCCCAGACATCACCGCGGCGCCTCAACAACTAGTTCATCTGCACCCACAGCCAAAACCCAAAGAAAAGAACCAAAAAATGACTCGTCACCTTCCCATCCCCATTTCGCAACAAGCCGCAGAACAAACCGGCCTCGAAAAGCTGAACAATATTGCCCCTCCCGCGGACGCTGAATGTGGTATGTGGTGATGTGACGGCGCCCCCTCCGATCGTTTTCGGGCCAATTGGATGTGATAGCTCACAAAAAGTGCGGGACAACAATGGGCGCGCGGACGCGCGGGGGACGACTCGGCTGGGCTTGGCTTTCGCTAAATCCTGCATGATCTATCACACATATTGAACCTCCGCGGCACGGGAGGAGTCGAGAGTGCGATGTGATCGTTTTATGAGGGGTATCGGTCCTATCGGGTTGTTTGTTCTAGATTGGGGCCTTGGGTGTTTGTTTGATCGGATCGGATCTGAGCGGGTGAGGATCAGTGATAGTGATGGTTAGTTTCCGCGGGCGACCGAGATAAACGCCGTTGTTTTGTGATTGCTCGGGTGGCTGATTCCGTTGAACCAACAGATAGATAGGCGATGAGCGCTGTTTCGTGGGTTGCGTACAGGACAGTGCATGTGGGATTTGAACTCCGCGGGAATTGTACCCGGAATGCACAGAGGTGTGTGCAATATGGTGAAGTAGAATCTGTAGAATTACGTAAATGCCCAACGGTTCATAAATAAGGATTTGTGCTAGCTAATTCACTACGTTAAGAAGATGCAACAAATAGTAATACCGTTTGTTGTGATGTTTCATGTTACTAGTCTTGACCGCTGGGCAATCATCCATCATCATGCTCAAGTAAGCAAATTCGAATAGCTTTGTGGGCAGATCGATGACCATGTCGGAGTGTTGCTTCACTAGATGGGTGAGACGACTCGCTCGAGAAGTGCTTCGACGGGGGCTTGACCTTATTGTTATGATGGAAACGTCGGCTAGTAAAGACTTTTTGGGTTCTTCTACAAAAGGGACCGAGGCGACTTTATACAAAATTGATGTAGATGTGTCACGATGATGACTGACGGATAAAAAGAACTAAATGAGCAAATAAATAACAAAAGACGTTAACGTCGGGCACAGAAAAACAAAAAGCTCACCACCAAGCCCCATTCCCCGGTGGAATGGAGGTTGGTGGCTACGAAAATCCTGAAAACAGGATTTTGCGCCGCGAGGGGGGATCGAACCGGTCCTCTTTCGATTGGTGTCCAACCGGTCCTCCTCACAATGCCGCTAAGCTAAACCGTTGTTTAACTTCAATTATGAGGAGGCGGTGACAGTGTGCGTGCGGGAACTTGTATATATAGCGCTGACAGGAAGGAGCGGTAAGAGGGGGTGGGCCTGGAGTTGGGATGGAAGATAGTGGTGGAATAGGGGACGTAGGGGAGCCTCAGCTTCAAGGGCCGAGCGAGAAGATGGTAAAGAACGTGGAGTCCCTCTTACTAGTGAGAGTTTGAGGCCCGCGAGGAAATATCTCCTCTTTTTGAGTGTCCAAGGAGCATTGTAAAGATGGGGGGAGAGAACCATAGGGCAAATGGCACATACAAGCAGCTTCAAACCATCCGGTCAAGAGGTACCTAGGTAGCTCCGGCTAGCACCTTCACACTACGAGGTTCTAACATGACAATCCAAATGGCTTCAGAGGATGGAGTACAACCTCTGATGAGTTTGCTAGTATTTGTTACTTGTTGAAACGACGCTGGGAAACGCTGTGAAGTTCTATGCCAGTATTATCACTGAACCCAAGAGGCCAACTGCCGCGCACCTTTACTTACAATCGTAGAACCACCACTGCGGCCAAGTCCCCACGGGTTCTAAATGGCAATGCCGAGGCTAGTTCCCCCCACGGGAATATATGGGGCGGGAGTTGCCATGCCCTGCTGGGCTAACTTCTCAAAGTCGTATGGGTTGAGATTGCTCGCTGTCGGCGCGGTCTGTTCAACGTTGTTAACGAAATGCTCTTCATAACAAGGACTCATCATGGCGGTGACGTTTTATCATGGTTAAGGTAGCCAAAGGGAGAACCGGAGATGTTGTGTGCAGCATTTGGCCAGCCGGAACCGGGAGCATCACTCGTCCGCAACAACTCTATATTTCACCCCAAACCCTATGTATCCCAATAATGGACCGAAAGTACCTCGCAAGCAAGATGTGTACGTGATAACGCTTGCGCCAACAAGCATTACCCCAAACGCCCTAAACGCCGCCATGCCTAATGTCTGTCCCGCTCTTGTCAACAACCCAATCCACATCCCCATGTATTACAACACATACCGCCCCTAACTCCTCAGCGCCTCCAACCGGTTCCGCATCTGATCCATCATGGCCTCGGTATCCTCCTCCTCGTCCTCCTCCTCCACCTGCGCCTGCTGCTTCTGGGCCGGCACCTGTTTCTGCTGCTGCGGCAGCGGCACGCTGGGCAAAGGACCAGCCGTCTCCATCCGGTCCTTGAGAATCTCCCCTAGCACCTTATCCACCTCCCCTTCAGCCTCCTCCTCCTCCTCCCCCAGCATATCCGCATCATCCGGCAGCACCTCCCCCACCATCTCCTCAATAATCCCCGCCTTCATCAGCTCCACACTCAGCTCCTGCATGGTATGCGCAAACTGCGGCAGCCGAATAAGCGAATTCACATCCTTCATGATCCCCACACTCGCCTTAATACTCCCCTCGATGCGGCGCAGCGCGAAGGCCTCGCTGACCTGCATCTGGACGCTGGCGAGCTGGGCGCGGCCGGTGACGAGGCGGTCGCCGGCCTTGCGCGTGCGGATCAGCTCGCGCGCGAAGTCGCGCACCTCCCGCTGCGCCTGCTTCTGCCGGGACGGGTCGCCGCGCTGCGCCCGCTTGTTGGCTGCGATGATCAGGTTCTTGGTCTTGGTCTCGGTCTGCTTGATGGCCGAGATGTCGCGGTCGAGCTTGCGCATGTTGGCGCGGAGGAGCGCGTTGCATTTTCGAAACTGTTAGGTGGAAGGTGGGTTTATCGTTAGCGAGAGGTGAGGTGGGTTTATTGGTTCGGGAAGGAGACGACGTACTTGGGCCTGGGGGTCTGGCTTTGCGAACATGTTCCTGAGCGTCTCCATGGTTGCTGTGGTGTGGTTGCGGTCGACGGGCGGCGGGTGGGCGATGGATTTGCTTAATTGATTCGATGTTTCTGCTTCTTATCGCGGTCACCAAAAGTGCTACCGCGATGGCCGATAGGCGAAACTATCGTCGGTGATGTGGCGGTCGCGGGCGCTGACGTCGTTGGGATGCTCCGGGCCAAGCGTTTGAGCCTCACCGGGCAACCTGAACGGCTGGGCCAGGGGCTCGGGCAGGCAACCCCCGCCTGGCCGTTGGACCCGCAGTTGCGCGGCCCTGAAGCCCCGCCATCTTGCACAGCTGCCCCAAGAGCGGACCAAAGAGACGTCTTCTTTTGTTGAAGCCTGTGAATATTTGATGTTGTCGACCCGGAATTGATGCTGAGCTCATATTTTATTAGATTAGCTCATCATGTACCTGTCAGGCCCGTTGCTCAGAACCTCTCCGGTTGTTAGGTTTGTTTGGAGATGAAACCCTCCAAAGTTTCCATGGCAGCAAAACCACCGAGGCTTGTGCTAGATCTCTTTCACGACCCTGATAGGTATACTGAAATGGTTACTCGGCCCTTGATTTGGAATGAATACTTCTACGTGGGTCCTATGCGTTCGAAAAGAATGTATGTGCACAATGCCCGGCGGGTTTTGTTGTGCCCGTTTGGACTTCCCCGCTCTTATGCACCTAAGCCACTCCTCGTAGGGATGGAGAAAAGCTGAGAAGCGCAGGGGAAGCTGATGATCTACAAGTAACTATGTATACTAGGACTTAGGCGGCACGCAGTCCTCCAAGCAGAAGGTAGACAGCCTTACGAGAACAACGATCAACTTAAATTCTGAAGTCATAGAATTTAAATTCAATCAACTTCTAGGAATATTCCTGCTCCTCAAGGAAAGCTTAATCGAACTCTCGACCCCACTCATCGCAGCTGTGTTAGGAGGGGGGAGCAGCTCAGCCTGAAGATGGCCCGTGCCAGTGAATCTTTGGGCTTCTGGCGAATTCCACCGTCACCCTGCAGCCTCACAACATCCCACTTGGTGCCTTCCTCTCCCGCCGAACTTGAACCTTCCAGTTGACAACTTCCAACTGCCACCTCCATTTCACTTCAGGAACATAACTTCGCTTTTATTACAGCTACTTGACTCCGGGGCACGGTTATAATTCGATTTTGAGTAGCAAAACGTTCGTCTCCAGCAACTGAGCTACCCCTCCTCAGCCCCCTCCACACTCAAGCCTTAAGAAACACAAACTCATACATTTCGTCACCCAACAGATCACAATGGTCCGAAACTAAGGTGACACCCGAGGGTAAGTTCGCTTTGTCAATTAGGTCCTTACGACCATTGTTGTCTTAAACGCAATTCTTTGGTTCTGGCTCCGGAGCTCGGGTGGTACCCCGCGATTGCTTTATTTTCGCTTTGCGCTGCGTGCTAACCATTGTTTGCCTGTGCAGTCCTCTGGGCGCAGCGCTCGTCCAACGTCGATGCCGAAAAGAACTTCGTCTACCTGACCATCAACGTGCCCGACGTGCCGAAAGGGGAACATCAAGCTCGACCTCAAGCCGACGGGGCCTCTCGTTCGAGGGGCCGCTCCGACACGCTCAAGAAGACCTACCACGTCGAGCTCGAGTTTTTCGCCGAGAATTGACCCCGCCGAGAGCAAGACCAGCCACACGGCGCGCGATGTCGAGATGAAGCTACGCAAGAAGGAACTCGGCGAGACCTACTGGCCGCGTCTGCTCAAGGACACCAAGAAGGCTCACTTCCTCAAGACTGACTTCGACAAGTGGGTTGATGAGGACGAGCAGAACGAGGCCCCCGAAGACGACTTTGGTGCCAACTTTGGTGGCCCTGGCGGCATGGGTATGGGTAAGTGGTCATGATCTAAACGCTCGTCGTTGTCTTGTTAGTTAACCCTCGCCCATAGGTGGACTCCCAGGTATGGGTACGTATTCGGCGGCATGAGATTTGGAGGGGCCCCTACATATATGCAGACTTGCTGACCACTATTGCAGGCGGCGGCGACTTCGGCGGCATCGATTTCTCGAAGCTGGGCGGTGGCGCCGGCATGCCTACTGGCGATGAGGACGAGGACGAGTCAGACGACGACATGCCGCCACTCGAGGGTGAGGAAGAGCCTGAGAAGGCCGCGAAGGCTGACGATGGCAAGGAGGCGGTCGCCAGCTCTTAAAGGAGGAGGAAGCAAAGCTGTTAGCAGGATCCACCTTCCCGCATCCTGACGGCCTCGAGCCTAACACGTCGATAGCAGCTCCGGACAAGCGTCGCGGTATGAATACGGATTAGTAAAACGGACTATAAGGCGCTAGGCCCGCGCGGCCCTGCAACAGGCGCAGCGGCGGAGCAATCTGATGTATTGAGATCGGTCTATTCCTCTTGCCTCGGCGAATGGAGCTATTCTTTGCCATGAGTTGATGTTGCGGCGGTCGGTTTGCAAGTGCCATGGCGGTGAAACCTTTAATCTTTTTAAGTCACTACGAACACAGGAATATAGTGCCGAGCATAGATGATTCCGTCGGAAGCGGGTCGAGATCTAGTACGACCGGGGCCATAAGAACGAGGGAACAGTTCCGATGTCTTGGACAGCTCGCAGTGTGTCCCAGGTCGATTGGCCGCGGGAGGTAACACAATGGCATGACGAGTCTGAGAGGTAAAGTGTTCCTTTATCGTTCCCTCTGGTGGAAGTGGTATTGTTCCTTTCTCGTCTACATTGGGGAGGAAGCTGACCAGCTTAACCCTGGCCATGGAGGCTGATGACACTTCTGGTGGCTGCAAGGGAGGAATCAACTCGCCTACCTACCCCACAGTGCCACATTGTCCTCGTGGCCATCTAAGCCGATTTTGATCGGATGCGCCATTTATCAGAAGAGTGAACCGATGAAACTTATATACCTCGAGCCCATGCCGCTTACTCTTTTCTCGGAGGTCCGTCTATCCGCAAGGGCTGAACTTTAATCTAGACTCCGACCTTCAACGCTTTCCGAGAACAAACGGACGCCGGGACAACAAGGTGGCACCATCGCAATGCCCTCCGGCAAACCAAAGAGATGCGCCCCTTCAAATGAGGCTGTACAGTCTCCCCTTCCAACCCCAGTACAAGTCTCGAATCCACCACCAGCTCCCTACACGGCCAAAGAAGCCGCAGAATTTGTTCGGCAAGGCGCATGCATGGTTGCTTGGCCACATGACGAGATCTGGGTAGACCCTTTCAAGGATGGCAAGGGAGGGAGCAGGAGCCAATGACGGGAGTGGTGGAAGGGTGGTGATGAAGATGGTTGGGGATGGGTTGAGAGAGGAAAAGCTGTGGAGGGTGAGGGAGGAGCATATCCCCAATATTGTGTTGTTTAGGTTGGGAGAACAGGTTCGGTCAAGTGTTTATTCGGTAAGTGTGCTCTCTCTCTTTGGTTGTTGAAGGTGGGATATATCATATCGGCTATTACACATTATGTTTTAAACTTTCTATCGACTAACTTGAAGCAAGCAGGTTTGAAATAGCCAAGTTAACGACTTAAAGAACCAATAGACTTGAACTCGACGCCCCTTTTGCATCCATGACAAACTCCGCCAGCATGTCAGGATTCATGGCCGCGCCTTCGAGCCTCTCGAGCAACTGCCCAGAAGAGCAGCTCGCGATCATATCGCGGATCCTTGTCGATCTGCCAGTGTGTACCTTCTGCCCGTCGTCAGGGCATGGGACATATCGAACCCACTGGCCCTGGCCCTCACCGTGTTTTCCACGACACATCCACTGCCACAGTCTTATGTCCTTTGTGGATGTGCCTGCGCCCTGCTGATCCTCATCCTCCCCCACCGGCTCCCACTTCTTGCACCACGCCAGCGACAACATCCGACGCCCGCCATCCGCGTCCCTCGCCACGAAGTCCACTTCCCTGCCGACCTCGCCCATCACGATCCCGTTACAATCCCACGAATCCCACGGCACCCGACCACGCCCGACATAGTCCGCCCCGAGCAGGCAAACAAACTCCAGCTCAAACCCGTCCCGTTCCACCGCATCGACCAGCCGCTCCCGAAACCGGTGCCACTCCTCCTCGCTCTGGTCATACACCGACATCCACGCATCCCCACTCAAACCCCCACCGTCACCAGCCCCGGCAGCCCCGGCGGGCGGACGACGACCCCTCCACAACGCCACGCGCTGCGCCCGCGTCAGAAACAACCCCTCCCTCTCGCCAGCAACGACAGAGTCAGCGTCAGCATCAGCATCAGCGGTCCCATCACCCCCCCACCCGGCACCGTCGCCTTCACCACTAACACCAAGACCCTCCCCGCACTGCCCCCGCACCCCCGCCCGCTTGCGCTCCCACTCGCGCTCGCACGCCTCCCCCCGATATCGACATTGACGTCGACGTCCCCGCTTCTCCTCCTTCGCCTCAAGCCGGTCGTCGTCCAGCGGCAGCACCATGGCGGCTACCACGCACAGGTCGGCGTGGGTGCTGGCGTAGGCTTGGTGGAGGAGGGTGTGGTGGGCGAGGTGTGGCGGGTTGAAACATCCGGGGTACAGGAGGATGCGGTTGGGTCGGTTGCGGTGGAGTTGGGGGGCTGTGGGTGTGCAGGCGAGGGGGTGGTGGTAGTGGCGGTGGGTGTTTGTGGTGATGGGGGAGAGGGGGGGTGGTGGCGGCGGCGGCGGCGGCGGGGGTGGTGTAGCTGGTGGTGGTGTTTTGGCGGGGGATGGAGGTGGTGGGCGGTGGTGTGACGGCATAAATTGTTGATGCGGTGTTGCTGTCGTTGTTTTCGTGGTAGACTTGGGAGATGTAGGCTCCCAGGTCGGCGGTTGTTGATGTCGCTGAGCAGGGTGAAGACATGATGGTGGTTGTTATGTGGGATGGAAAGATGATGGAGGTTTGTAGGGGGAACGAAAGGTTGGGGGCCTTGGGACAGACATGTTATGCAACACAGGCGAGTGGCGACCTCAAAATAAGAGTCATTGCGAAGGTCAGTATGGCGTCATGAGGTATGGGGACGGACGATGTGCTGATGTGCGCACTTCAGAGCGATCAGCTGACAGTGCTCTAGATTCGTTTGAATGTTTGGATATCCATCATCGCCAACATCAATACCTCTCGCGCTAGCTTCGTTGCCCATGCCAACCAAGGTCATGTACGTCAGACATCACCTTTCTCTCCAGACCGAAATACGTCAGAGGTTCAAAAGATGAAGAACATCGGGATTTTCTCGACCTATCATTTTCAATTCTCATCACACTTCAACCAAATCATTCATCATTTCGA
>NT_165980.1:3155731-3168493 GCF_000143365.1 Chaetomium globosum CBS 148.51
ACTCGGCCCCATGATCCCCATCCGGCCTCGCATCCATACTCACACGGAACCACACCTTCCCTCAAACCCACCGTCTCCCTCGGCGGCCAACTCCACCCTCTCAACCACCTCCCCCAAATCCAACGTCGGCCCCACCCCCACTCATCCAGCGTCATATTAAACCTTGCCCACTACCTCCCCACCTCTCCCCCGTGCGATGCACGCCCAATATACGCACTCCGGTCACGGAACGCCGCCAGGCCCGCGCGGTCCCCCATCCAGCATCCCGCTCACATTTAGCTCGAGCGTGGCAGTCGGGAATTCCCCGTGCACACGGTGCGTCAGCGTGTTGCGCGCCGCGTAGAGGTCGTCGGTGGTGTTGACCGTGGCCGTTTGCAGGACCAGGCCGGTGTCCGGCGTGAGGGTGTAGGCGGCCGTGTCCGGGTTGTGGTTCCATTCGAAGGCGGGCGGGAGGGTGGTCAGCGTGGTGAAGGGGTAGTGGGTTTGCGACCAGGTGTAGTTGAGGGGTTTGCGCGGGAGTGGGAGCGGGTACGAAGTGCCCCAGGCGCCGGTCGTGGCGTTGGTGACGAGGGTTGGGAAGCCGTCGTCTTGCCAGGTGATGGGCGCGAGCACGGGCAGCCGGCCCGAGGGGAAGGCCCAGGTGAAGGACATGAAGTACCAGTCGCCTTGGGGGGTTTCGATCAGGCTGCCTTGGTGGGGGGCGCCGCCGCCGGGAAGGGGGCTTTGGACGTTGTCGGCGAGGGGCTTGCCTTCGTAGGGGCCCCAGGGGGAGGTGGATTTCCAGACGTAGGCGGTGCTGCCGGGGTGGTCGTTGAGGATGTAGTAGAGCCCGTTGATCTTGTACATGCGGTTGCCCTCGACGTCGTCGACGCCGACCTGGCCGGGCTCGAGGACCTTCTCGGTTCGCACGGTGCTGAGGCCGTCCGGGGCGAGCTGGGTCACGTTGACCTGCTTGCCGCCGTCGTAGGTGTAGACGACGTACATGGTGTCGTCGTCGTCGATCAGCAGGCCGTTGTCGTAGAAGCAGACCCCGCCGCCGTAGTTGGCTGCTTGGGTCCAGGGGCCCTCCGGGTTCGGCGCCGTGAACACCCAGGTGATCCAGAAGTTGGTGCATCCGATCCAGTACCATGTCTTATTGCTCTCGCGGTAGCGCAGCGTCGACGCCCAGGTCCCGCCGCGGTAGGCCCGCTCGCCGGTGGGCGGCAGGTCGTAGCCATCGCCAAAGTTCTGGCGTGGGATCGAGTGCCCGACGAATTCCCAGTCGACGAGATCGTAGGACCGGAGAATAGGGGCGGCGGGGCTGTAGTGGAAGTTGGACGCCGAGTAGTAATAAGCGCCGTCTGGCCCCATGGAGATGTCATTGTCCGGGAAGTCCTCGTATAGGACGGGGTTCGTGAAGGTTTCTGACTGTTGGGCACATGCCGAACCCAAGAGGGCCAAGGCCGTGAATAAGACTGACCCCAGCATCGTGATAGGTTTCACGACTGGATTTACCGCAGGGCTACTCTCACGTGCAGCCTTTTCGAGATAGGTTGGGTCAATATCCTCGAATCCAGAGGTGGCGGTCCCCTCAACTAAAAAGGAGGCCAAGGGGTGGCCCTGGGCATCATGTTGTTGTTCATGCTACTCTCACGTTCCATTCGCTTTCTGGACAACGGGACCGATTAATTTCGATTTCAGGTCCCGCTATGCCGATCATTTGGAAACCGGTAGTGAAGATACTACTTGCTCACCAATGCAGTGCGGGATAGGAGGCTCCGATGTGCGGATCCACGGCTCCCGGCTCCCGTCCCGGGGTTGTCAGTAAACGCCAAGCCGAATATAAAGCGAAACGGGCTTGACTGCAATTCTGGGACGGGGGGATGGGAAGCGATTGTCACTTTAACTGACCCAACCTGGTAAAAGCCGGGAGGTGGTATCGGGTTAGCCACTTGCTTCTCCGCACGAATGCCAGTCCCACGTCCCAAATTTTGATATAAGAGTAAATCTAGGAGGTGTATTGAAGATAATCCGGCCTTGAGGTTGGTGGAATCAATCCCCTTGTTATAAACGCCGCAACGGGGTGTGATCCGGATCGGGGGCGACTATGCCGTCGATCACTCACAGGGTATCAACTACATACTACCCCCGGGTCGAGTTAGGCAAGAGACAGTTGGTTCACAGTGGTTAGCACAATGGTTGGCTACGGCGATGTAACCGGAAGGGGGCCAGGTATTATGGACAAAAACAATAAAAGGTGTAGATGCTATATAAGCGTTCTTGTCCCTGAGGCCCCCTTTCAACCCAAGAACGAAATACCACAAGTTCGTTTTGCTTCCTTGAAGGTGACGTCGCCATCATGAAGTACCTCCTCGTCGGCCTTGCAACCGTGGCCTCGGTCTCGGCCCACGGCTGGGTCGACAATGCCACCATCGCCGGCCAGTTCTACCAGGCAAGCCCTCAACCTCTCACATTCTCTAGCTTATAGTCTAGTTTCCCCGTCTAACTCGTCCCAAGTTCTACCAACCCTACCAAGACCCGTACATGGGCGACGGCGCCCCCGATCGCATCTCCCGCAAAATCACCTCCAACGGCCCCGTCCAGGACGTGACGTCGATCGACCTCCAATGCGGCGGCATCAGCAGCGAGGGCATCATCGGTTCTGAGCCCGCCCCACTCCATGCCACCGCCAAAGCCGGGTCGACCGTCAACCTGAAGTGGACGCTGTGGCCCGACTCGCACATGGGGCCCATCCTCACTTACATGGCGCGGTGCCCTGACGAGGGGTGCGACAAGTGGCTACCTGGCGAGGAGTACGTTGAGTTGTTCCAGACCCAGCTTTCTGCCGTTCATGGGGTGTTCAGAAGGAAAAGGGAGAGATATACTGACAAGAACCGTGTTGGACCTAAACCAGACCCGTCTTCTTCAAGATCCACCACGACGGCCGCCACACCATCGACAAGACCTGGCCAGATGATATCTGGGCTGTGGTAAGAGCTCCTTTTTCCCAACCCCTCCTATCGAACCCCAACCCCCCCCCCATCCCCCTCGTAACCCCCTTCAACCCTGAACTAACCACCACCACACCCAAGATCCTCTTCATGCACGCCTCCACACAGGGCTACAACTACACGATCCCGCTCTGGCTCCAGCCCGGCGCCTACCTGGTACGGCACGAGCTGATCGGCGCTGACATCGGCGTGGGCGGCCGGGCAGGCACAGTCTACCGGTCTGTCACCAGCTGCCGTGACCGGGATCGGCACGATCAACCCGACCGAGGGCCTGGTCAGTTTCCCGGGGGCGTACAAGGCGGATGATGTGGGGATTTTTATTGATGTTTGGAATCGTAGGTGCTTTTTCTCTTTTTCTTTTGTGTTTTGTTCTCTTCCCCCTTTCCCCCTTTCTCCCCTACCCTCCACCCCCCGCCCCCTTCTCTACCGTTTCCTAGGGCTAACGAGAGATGCAGCGGGCAACTACACCATTCCTGGGCCGGAGGTCTTCCAGTGCCCAGAGTAGCGTAAGGAGATATTTTACTCGCAGGTGTTGGGTAGTGTTTGGGGAAGACGGTGGACGGGGACGCACGAGCAGAGCCACAAGATCACGATATGGAGACACCTCCCTAGGCTTCACAAATGCGTGCGTGAATCGATCTAAAAACAACCGCTAGGCCGATTATACAGAACACCCAACATACCTACCGAAGAGTGCAATCTGAACCTTCTTAAGAAATGCAAAGCTGCCAAGTCCAAGCCATGCCCAACCCATCATCATTCTCATAAAAGAGACCCCCCGAGACTCATTTCGTACATCATTGTGCCGATAAACCCCTTGCTTCCAAAATGCCCGGCGTGTTTGGAATCAGCGGAACCGCGTCGTCGCTTCAAGAGGTGCATTGGCGAAGCTGCAGTAGGTAGGGACTGGCATTCTCTTCGGCCTCCTTTGCCTGCTTCAGGCACTTTTCTTCCATCTCCCGCTCCCGTGTGGCTTGTGTTAGGAGAGGGCGATAGCCGCGAGCCGAACAGGACTGGCCTTTTGAGCCCGCCAGGGGTAGAAGTGAAACTCGAACTCGGGTAATGGCCTGCGATGTCTATGCTAGAGGCGCGATGCCGCTTTTTTACTTGGCGGGCCGGCGGGGTTCGTCGGACTTCGTCGTCCGACAACAAATAAGCCACATCTTGGGCGTCTTCGTCTCCGCTGTCTTTGAGCAGCTGCACTGTCCGCTTTACAGTACTAGATAGCGAGGCGGATGGTGGTGGCCCAACGGTTTGGATAGGGATAGCCGAAAGGGGTATCGGTAAAAACTGGTCGGGCTCCTAGGGAGTTATAAGGGTAAACTGATGGATGTTTATGTCGTGTACGGAGGCAAACTCGTCCACGCCCATCTCCCGTCCAAGTATGCCGGGTTGCGGCGCGCCAGTCATGAGGCTTGCGCCCGGGGCGAAGGTGTTCGCTAAATATTGGGTCTGTCGGGATCCGTGGGAGCACCCTCCAGACGTTCTTCCGAGAGCCAGACCAATTGTGGGGGCGTCGCTGGGAAGGAAGGCGCCGGGTTCCAGATATAGGACGAATTCTCCTGGGGTGAACCTACTGTTCTTGTGGGCAACCACCTTCCAGCCGTCGATTGTGAAGATCCGGAAGTCGTTGGTCAGCACATCCACGCTCTCGATGCAGCGGACTGTGGCCAACGAGCAGGTAGCCGGGCATTGCGCCAGCTGACGTTACTAAAGTCAGTGAACTGCGCCCTGTTCGACGCCCAACCCTTGACGACAGTACGGTCATGGCACCTTCGCGGTCGAAGTTGTAGTGCGTACTCATTTTCCACGAAGGCTACCGTTTTATGACAAAACTCGCAGATAGCGTCTTTGTGCAGGCACCCATTTTTCCACTGCCGAGTTCCGTCGTGGGGGTGTCTCGGGAGCAAGTCGAATCTGGGCATCGGACATGAGTGTCGCCAAACTTCCTGCCTGTGCGGTCTTCGGCCCTCCGCTTTTCGAGGCCGCTTCACGGGCAACGCCTGATATCCAACTTTGGCGACCCGGGCCTCAGTCCCGCTGCTGGGGTCATCCGAATCGCTGTCGGCCGCCCTGATCTTGTTCCTCAAATTGTACCGCCGTAATCAGATCCCGATGGGCCGGTCCCGGCGTAGTGATTGATTGGTTGCCGGGCAGTGGGCTGGTTGTTGGGGAAAGGGTGAAGGAGTTGTCGCGCATCCCCCTTTGCTTCTACCATCATCGACTGGATCATGAAGAAGCTGACTGAAGCTGGCGTCGCCATTCCCGCGTTGAGCAGAGGGTGTTGGGGGGCGCCACCAAAGCGGACAAGGCCGCTGTGATGTCGGAGCAAACACATCTTCAGCTGCAGCCTTCTCCGCAGAGAGCTTCGCCTGCATCTTCCTCCTCGCCTCTAGAATCATTTGATCCCTTCTCTTCTGCAGTAGCGATTGCCTCTCCTCGAGGTTCGTGCTCCACACTTTCCCACCCTTCCTGATGCGCGCCGGAGAGGGGACAGGCATGTCGCTTCCAGCCACCGAAGTCCAACTGCAGGTATCCCGTCAGTGGTCCGTCCGAAAATGAGTTAGCCAGTGTGGGCGACCATGGGGCCTCCTCAGCCTGTCAGAGCCGCAGCTCACAATGCCGGTACCTTTGGGTTGCTGGGTGATAGCGGCATCTTTTCCGGTCGCGGCGCTCGTCGCTTGCGAGGCCCGGTGTTCCTCGTGTCCGTATCTGTTCGCCGTCTCCTCGTCGGCGGGTGCTGGCCAACATCAAGAAGGGCCTTGATGTCGAAGATAATTCGCCTGCCTATGTAATGAGTCAGTTAGTTGGTTCTGGGCTTCGGTCGGCGGGCGTGCTCACTGGGTGTACTTGTGCAGGCATTCAGGAGAATCCCAGCACAATTGCATGAATTTTTGGTCCCGCTCGGATTGAGATTGCGACATGTCCGGTAATAGCACAACCGAAGACCGCTATATTGGTGACACCAGGGATCAGGTCTCATTGAAGATGCTCTGGGTGGATTTCCCAGCGGGCCGCGCGCAGGTGTCTTGCGCGGTATGTTCGTGTTAGAACATCGGTGCGCTAATAGTAAAATTTGGGAGACGGAGTGGTGATGGATCTTAGGATGGGAACTAGTCGTATCAATGAGCGGCGGGTTGGTGGTACAAATGATGAAAGAAAATAGGTGCGAGAAGAAGATATGGAATGGTGGTTCAGGAAGAGAAACAAACAAAGCGGTGGTTAAATAGATCTGAGGAGCTGGTTCCAGACTGGCAATGATGAAAGGAAACAACGCTCCATCACAATCTCCTATTCTTGTTTCGGAAAGCGCCAGGACTGAGAGCGTCGGTTACGATAGACTCTATGACGCGAAAGCCCTCTAAAGATGGAAGTCGAAGGTTCGCACGGCGCGCACCGAGTCTGTTTCTACCTGCCTAGAAGATTTATCTAACGAAAATAGAAAGTGCCGCGCCGAGACAGATCGTCATTGTGGCTGCGGAAAACAAAGTGTATGTACGACTCGGAAGGGCCAACATGAAGGCCTAGGAAACAGGCTTCCACCTGAGGAGGCCATGACCCGTCATCGACACCTGCACTGATAACATCCACCTCCCTCCTGGCCAGGGAATGCCGTACGTCCCATAGCCTCAAACAATCCCAAACAAACACCATGAGCCCAACCCAAATAAAAACTCCAGAATCAGCAAGAAGTCTTGCTCCCATTACAACGCCGTTTCCAGCATGTTCCCGTCTATCTGGTCTTCTGGGGTCCCCGCATCGTATCGAGTGCACATGCATACCAACGTAGATAGATAGGTTTTACATACACATCTCACATCAAAACCATCCAGGCCCCAAGCAGGATTCTCTATCCCCGGGCAGGCGGTCAAGCCAAGCCAAATCAACGACGAAACCACAACGTCATAGCACCACCATCTCACATCGCACCCCCCTCATTAAACACCCATAGCCGTAACCCTCAACCCCTCCGGAATCGCCCAGCCATGGGAATTCGCCGCCCGCACAAACGCATCCACCGCCTCGCCAATCCCATAATCATTCACCCTCGCCTTCCCCTTTCTTGCACTATCAGCAGCAGCCGTGGGAAGATATTTCCGATCGAGCCTCGCCGGGCGGGGCTCGAGCGTGGCCATGGCCATGCGCACCTGCAGCAGGACGCTCTCCAGGCTGTTGGCGGGCGACCAGCCGGAGCTGGTGAGCAGCTCCATGCACAGGGCGCCGCCCGCGGTGACGTGCCCGCCGCCGCCCTCCAAAAAGGGCAGGAAGCGGGGCCGCACGACGCGGACGAAGGGCGGGGAGAAGGGGAAGTCGGCCCCGAAGCGCAGCTCGAGCACCACCGACGTCAGGCCGGCTTGTTTGAGGTCCGCGGCGAGCGGGAGGGAGGGGTCGAAGCTGTGCAGCTGGACGATCCACTGGAACATGTTGCTGATGTTGTCGAAGTCGATGTACCACCCGAGGTCGTGCAGCGGCGTGCTGGACTGGACGGCCTGCATGCGCATCAGCTCGCGGCTGAGGGTTCGTGTGGCTGCGTCGGTTGCGAAGGAGGGCGGCTCGAGGCGTGGAAGGGTCGAGAGGTCGAGGGCGCCTGGCTCGAAGTCGGTGAGGGTTCGGTCGATGTTGATGCTGGCCGGAGTCGGGGGACCGCGGCCGATGCTGCGGAACTTTGTCAGTATCTTGTCAAGGAGCCCAGGAATCGGGCTTTCCTCGTACCTGTTTTGGGTGGCTGCGACGTCTATGCTAGAGGCGCGCGATGCCGTTTTTTTATTTGGCGGGCCGGTAGGTTCGTCGGACTCGTCGTCCGAGAACAAATAAGCCACATCTTGGGCGTCTTCGTCTCCGCTGTCTTCGAGCAGCTGCACTGTCCGCTTTACAGTACCAGACAGCGCGGCGGATGGTGGCCCAACGGTTCGGATAGGGATAGCCGAAAGGGGTATCTGTAAAAACTGGCCGCCCTGGCCCATGACCTCACGCCCTTCAGCTTGTGGGTAGTAAACCCGTTGCTTCGCCGGCTTGCCTTCTCGAATCAGGGCTTTCTGCTCTGCATCCATTTTCGATTGGCTTCGAACCAGCGGCTGCGTTTTCCCACCAACAGCCCGAACAAACAAATAACGACACTGGTGCCAGTCTGGCTGGGATACCACATAATGCGGCGTTTGGGAGACGAACTCATCAGGCGCGTTGATGATCTCGTTCAAACTCAGGCAGAAGCCGATGTTGAGGTCTGAATTCGGCCACGATTGGGCCGCACTTGAATAGGTCACGCTCGTTTCGTGGGACCTGCTGAAGTAGACACCATTCCCATAGGCGCGCCCGCAGCTTATGTCTTGGAAGTCGAGACCGGTCCGCACGATGCTGTGCCAATTGGAGAGGTTGCTCCCATGCCAGGCAAATATCGTCGGGCTTTTGTCGATGTCTTTGCGTGCAGCAACTTCTTGGAGCGCTCTGTTAAACCGTAGCTCCTTGTCTGGCGAGCCCTGGGCGAAACGGAACTGGACCCATCCTTCCATCCCCAAGATGCGTTCGTGTTCCCGGTTGGTGCCCCTACCAGCTACTCCTCCGTCATCTCGAGGATTGGTGACCGGGGTTTTAGGGTCGGGGGTTTGAGAGCCAGGGGCTTGGGGGTCTGGTACCGCCTGACGCCGCTGAGCGATGGCCCGCGAGCGGTCGACCTGAAAGATGCAAGAGCGGTTCGATGATACGATCCATTGAAGGAGTGATACGGCGGCCGGGGAGATGCGCTCCATAGAGCGGAGGGTGCTATGTGGATGGCTGGCCAGCCACTCCTCAATCTCGAGGATGGGCGGGAGGGTATCAAGAACGTGTCGCATTGATTTTGCCTTGTTGGCGTCGTCCAGGGAGTCGAAATCGGTATCATAGAGATATACATCGGCGCTGTCAGTCTCCAACGGAGACCCGGAGGACGGTGATGATGGATTCCAGAAAGGCTCGGCCCCGACCACGGACCAGGAGGCGGAAGACTCACCCATCACGTCGATGAAAGCCGTTTTGGTGGCGCTATTTACCTCCCGTACACGCGCGTGCTGTGTAAGGTGGTGACCGGGTTTTCGGAAGGCGAGCCACTGGGCCGGCGCCAGATGATTACCAAAGTCGCTAGCTTCCATATTCTCGAAGACGAGGCATGCGTGACCCGGCACCACCGCCACCTTCAACGGCTTGACAGTAGGGTTGGCCAGATCCGGAACCTTGAAGCGCAACCCGATTGGGAGAGATCGGATAGGGAGCCTACCCTCGGGGTTCGCACCACCGATGAAAGGACGTGTAATCCCTGGTTGGATGGCCGAGTAGCACAGGCTGACGAGCAGGTCGACAACATAAGGCTCTGTGAGAATCTCGCGCTCTATAGACGGACCGAAGCCCATGGCCATGTACTGAAATAAGCACAGCGGGTCAGAACAGACGTACGGACGCAAAGCCTCGAAGCCCTTCTCGAGTCGGCAGTGGCACCGTAGGCAGTATTCGGTACATTTGACAAAGTAGTGCATGGCAAACTGCATGGCGACGAGGGGGAAACTGCGCTTGCTATTGGAGTCATCCCCCATAAGATGGTCCGAGGTGAGAAATGTGTTGACGTCGCCGTTACAGACAGAGGGCTCGGGGGGCCGGTAGGCTTCCGAGACAAGCCCGATTTTCGACAGTAGGAACTCATTGGCGCTCTCCCAACTGAGATTGTGAGACTGGCGGATCTTGACGAGGGACACAAAACTTTCGCATAAGAATGAGTCCAGCGAGTTAGAGATGAGGAGCTTCTCAAAGGTAGCGTCGTCATCTCCCCGCTCCGTGCCGTCTGGGCTGGGGTCGCCGTCGGTGGCCAGTGGGCGATTAGACTCGGAAAAGAATCGCAGAGCTTCAGTGATGGACGGTTTGTACGTTGTGCACTTTCCGATGCGAAATGTCACCCGGGTCCGGAGTGCGGGTTGGTCGATAACCTTGTCTAACGGACTGTAGGGGTCTTCGAAGCGCATGACGAGGACAATGTATTCGGTGGACTTGACATCCCACGCCTCCAAAACCTCGTTGGACAGAGCCAGCTTGTCGGCTCGTATGGAGATTGCAACATGTCCGGTAACGGAGGTCTTACCGAAGGTGTCGAGGAAGCCCACTTTGTAACCTGCAGCCTTTACCTGGCGGAGGTCCCGCCGGATGCGCTGAAGCAACGGCCCTTGTTTTTCCATTCGGTAGTTGCTATGTTGAGAGGGCTGCGGATGTATAGATGGTAAACCAAATTCGTCCTCGTCGGAGGGATATTCTGTGTCACATGCGGCATCGTAGTCGTCGGCCTCCTCCTCTTCGTCGGCGTCGTTCGGGTCCTCTAGTCGGCCATCCAAGGCACGGCCGATCTCTTGGTCGAGACGACTCGCCAACCCTGTTACCATTTCGTAGACCGACATGCCAATAAGGTAGTCTTGAATACCCTGGACGGCAGTAACAACTGGTGTTGGTGGTGGGTCGGCGTCATTGGTCCAAAGCATGAACATGTTTCCGTCGGGATATTCGCTGACATCTTGGGCTAGAGCCTGGATGCGCACATCCCTCGCTAGGCTTGTGTGATGGTAAATTATGACTACCTCGCCGTCGGAATCTCCGCTTTCCACGGAGCGCACACCCGGAATGCCGCCACTGGCAGCTTTTTGGGCGACCGTGGAGACATGAGTCTTGAATTTCGTAAAACTCATGGCCGCTGTGGAACACTGAGGAAGACGAGTGGTTTGTGGCCAGAAAAGGGAACCGAGATGATGCGTCGCAGCTCAGGAGATTATGAGGAGGGGGTTTTCTGTCATCAGCCGTACTTCGAAATGAAGTAGGAGAATTGTTTGGTCTGCAGGTTTGCTCAGTCGCCGGTTAGTTATGTAAGTCGGCCAACAGAAGGCACAGCCAGAAAATCAGTCAAGCAACAAAAGGCATTATCGGGGGTGGAAGCAATTCAGGGGAACATAAACCTGTAGTTGTCGCACCTAATTAAGGTTGAAAGAAGGTTGAACGAGTAGGTTGAAAGAATCGAACCTGGTTGTGTGCGTGTAGGATGTATACAGGTGGGGGAGATGAACAGACTGACGATGGGGGGATTAAATACCTAAAATCACAATGACGTTTGGAAAATGAGTCGTTACATGGGGCTGCTGGATGCTGAAGCTGAGGCTGAGGTCATTGAGTTGAAGTTAAGGTTCAAGATTGCCGGCCTGGGAGTGTAGAGGTGGCAGGCAGCAACAGCGGGGTTGGATGTTAGTCGGGAGGTACCTTACCTACCAGCACTCTGATCGGGCAATTCCCACGTTGAATTTCGGAAACGTCCAAAGTTGGGTATGATGGAAAGATCCAATCAATTTCTTCCAGAGCTGCCTGTGCACTGTTTAAATGGGTTTCTCGCACGCACTCACCGAATTACAGAAGGCTGTGAACAAACATCAAAGTAACCGGGTCATCTGCCTCAGCCTCTTGATGGGGATACAGTTGCCCTGCATTGCCTTGCCCGACTCCTTCTTGCATCTGCTGAAAAACTAAACATCACGTTGGCGCATCACAGAACACAGGGCAACTGGTAAGAATGCTTGGGCCCTCAGCGCCAACGACCAGCGCAGGCAGACTGGGCTTTGGTTGTTTTGTCTGGCTTCCACGCATCACAAGGTAACACAAGGAAACGGCAATGGACGTCGTTTAATATTGTGGAGCCTTGTCCCAAATGGGACAACTTCGATGATTCATTGCTTGATATCGATGCAACAGGGGCCTCGCTGCCTGGCGAGCGATAATCCACTCAAGTGTCACCAGCTGGCATCAGCGATCTTGGGCTTGATCTGGGGAAACGAGAGGAAGAACAATAAAGTGAGCTGGCCAGCCATTTCACCAACCATAGCATCAACAACCCAGCGTTTCCGTGTCTTCTTTTCCGTTTTTCCTTTTTCTTCCGTTCGTTTCAAATTCTGTTGTCATTTATTCGCAGCACGGAGCTTACGCGCGGTTAAATTGTGGCTGCACTAAATCAAGGCCAACCCGGACCCAGTAACCCAGGAGCCGAGAAAACGTGAGGAATCTACCTGGTGATCGAGGAATATAGGCATCTAGAATCCCGGATATACAGGGCGCCACGCCACCAGGACTTGGAAAGGAGTCTGTTGCCGTCTTCAGTGAAACGAAGGAAACATGGCCTGGGACTCAAAGGCAGCTCGACCGAGGCAAAGCAGTGCCGCCTCGGGGACCAGGAGCATTGCCATTCACGCGAAGCAGCAAGCAAAACGTGCCACTCAACCACAATCTCAGCATGTCGCCGACCCTTTCCTCCAAGACTTTTTGAGCCCCTCATTCGATGCCGCCTCATATCTCAACGCCACCCTACCCCCGCTACAGACCTCTTCTCGAACACCCGGGAACCAAGCCTCAAGCCAGGGGGCAGTGCCCCTCGCAGAGCTCTCCATCCAGACTCAGGCCACCCTATCACAACTAAACGCCCACACCACCAGGCTGACAAACACCCTAACCGAGTTGACCAACGACATCCTCAGGAGCGGCGGCCGCCTCGCATACGAGGTAGAACTGCTGCGCGGCGAGACCCTAGGCCTGTCAGAGACGCTCACCGAGACCCTGGAGGACGACATTGCCAAGTTCGTACCGGGCGGCGTGCGGGAAGCCGTCTCAGACCCAAAGGCGACAGCCGACGGCCATGGCGTTGCGTCTTCACACCAACGGCGCATGTCAATCCTCACTGCACTCTCACGTATCGCACAATCACACTAGCAGCAGCAACAGCAACAAC